>NW_027521200.1:0-111631 GCF_052094955.1 Ictidomys tridecemlineatus
AAACCCTACTCTCTGTTACAATCCTTCAGCACCCTCAGTCTCCAACCTCTGCTCGCTGCAATGGTCCTTCTGCAAACCCTGTCTTAAACCTCTGTTTAGCAACAGTCCTTCCACTTCCCAGTATCAAATCTCTGCTCTCTGCAGAAGTACTTTTGTACCCCAGGCTCCAATCGCTGCTCTTTGTTACGGTCCTTCTGCACCCCAGTCTCCACCCTCTGCTTTCTGTATCAGTCCTGCACCACAGTCTCCAACCTCTGCTCTCTGTAACAGTACTTCTGCACCTCAGTCTCTATCCTTTCCTCTCTGCAACAGTCCTTCTGCAACCAAGTCTCCAGCCCCTGCTCTCTGCAACAATCCTTCTGCACCCCAGTCTCCAGCCTCTGCTCTCTGTAAGATTCTTCTGCACCCTAGTCTCCAACCTCTGCTATCTTTAAAGGTCCTTCGGCACCTCAGTCGCCAACCTCTGTTTCCTGCAACAGTCCTTCTGCACCCCAGTCTCCAAACTCTTTCTCTGTAACCGTTCTTCTGCACTGCAGTCTCCAACCTCTGCTCTCTGTAATGGTCCTTCAGCACCCCAGTGTCAAAACCCTGGTTTCCGTATCAGTCCTTCTGCACCTCAGTCTCCAACCGCTGGTCTCTTTAACAGTCCTGCTGCACCTCAGTCTTCAACCTATGCTATCTGCAATTGTCCTTCTGCACCTCAGTTTTCAAACTCAACACTCTGTAACAGTCCTTCTGCATCTCAGTCACCAAAATCTACTCTCTGTATGATCCTTTTGCAAACCAATCTCCAATCTCTGCTATCTGTAACAGTCTTTCTACACCCCTTCTCCAAACTCTGCTCTCTTTAACAGTCTTTCTGCACATAGTCTCCAACATCTACTCTCTGGAACAGTCCATCGGAACAGAAGTCTCCAACCTCTGTTCTCTGCAACAGTCATTATGCACCCCAGTCTTCAACATCTGCTCTCTACAATAGTCTTTCTGCACCTCAGTCTGAATACTCTGCTCTCTGCCACGATACTTCTGCACACCAGTCTCAAACCTCTGTTCTCTTCAACAGTCCTTCTGCACCCCAGTCTCCAAACTCTGCTCTCTGTAACAGTCCTTCTGTACCACAGTCTCCAACCTCTCCTCTCTGTAATGGTCCTTCTGCACCCCAGTCTCCAAACACTGCTTAATGTATTAGTCTTTCTGCACCACAGTCTCCAACCTCTGCTCTCTGTAACAGTCCCTCTGCAACTAAGTCTCCAACCTCTGCTCTATGCAAAAGTCTTTCTGCAACCCAGTCTCCAACCTCTGCTGTTTGCAACAATCATTCTGCACCCCAGTCTCCAACATATGTTTTCTGTATCAGTCCTGCACCACAGTCTCCAAAATCTGGTCTCTGTAACAGTCCTTCTGCACCTCAGTCTCCAAACTCTGCTCTCTGCAACAGTCCTTCTTCACCCCAGTCTCCAACCTCTTCTCTCTGCAGTAATCCTTCTGCACCCCAGTCTCCAACGTCTGTTCACTGCCACAGTCCTTCTGCATTCCCAGACTCCAACCTCTTCTCACTGTAAGATCCTTCTGTAAGCCAGTCTCCAACCTCTGCTCTCTTCAAAGTTCCTTCTGCACCCCAGTCTCCAACCTCTGTTCTCTTCATCAGTCTTCTGCGCCACAGTCTTCAACATCTAATCTCTGCGACAGTTCTTCTCCACACCAGTCTCCAACTTCTGTTCTCTGTAACAGTCCTTCTGTACTGCAGTCTCCAACCACTGCTCTCTGTAAGGGTCACTCTGCACCTGAGTTTCCAAACTCTGTTCTATGTAACTGTCTTTCTGCACCTTAGTCTTTAACCTCTGCTCTCTGCTACAGTCCTTCTGCACCCCAATCTCCTACCTTTACTCTCTGCAACAGTCCTTCTACACGTCAGTCTAAAACCAAGGCTCTCTGCAATAATCATTCTGCACCCCAGTCTCCAATCTCTGCTCTCTGTATCAATCCTTCTGCACCCCAGGCTCCAAACTCTGCTCTCTTTAATGATCCTTCTGCACAACAGTCTCGAACCTCTGGTCTCCGCAACAATCCTTCTCTACCTCAGTCTCCAACCTCTGCTCTCTGAAAAGATCCTTTGGCACCCCAGTCTCAAAACTCTGCTCGCTGCCACAGTCTTTGCGAACCCCAGTCTCCAACATCTGCTCTCTGCAACAGTTCTTCTGTACCTCAGTCTGAAACTCTGCTGTCTGCAACAATCCTTATGCACCCCTGTCTTCAAACTCTACTCTCTGTAACAGTTTTTCTGTACATCAGTCTCCAACCTCTGCTTTCTGTAAGACCCTTTTAAACTTAGTCCACAAACTCTGCACACTGAAACACATTCTGCACCCCAGTCTCCAATCCCTGCTTGCTGTAACATGCCTTCTGCACCCGTCTCCAAACACTGCTCTCTGTAAGAGGAATTCTTCACCCCAGTCTCCAACAGCTACTCTCTGCAACGATGATTGTGCACCCCAGTCTCCAACCTCTGCTCTCTGCAACACTCCTTCTGCACCCCAGTCTACAACCTCTGTTCTCTGCAACAGTCGTTCTGCATCCCAGTGTCCAACCTCTGCTCTTTATAGCAGTCCTTCTGTACCGGAGTCTCCAACCTCTGCTCTCTTTATCCGTCCTTGTGCACCCCAGTCTCCAACATCTCTTTTCTCTATAAGTCCTTCTGCACCCCAGTCTCCAATATCTGCTCTCTTTAACAGTCTTTCTGCACCTCACTCTCCAACCTCTGCTTTCTGCAAAAGTCCTCCTGTATCCCAGTCTCCAACCTATGCTGTCTGCAACATTCCTTCTGCACCCCAGTCTCCTACCTGTGCTCTCTGTAAAAGTCCTTCTGCACCCCAATCTAAAACCTCTGCTTTCTGTAACGATGCTTTTGCACCCCAGTCTCTAACCTCTGCTCTCTGCAACGATCTTTCTGCACCTCAGTCTCCAACTTCTGCTATATGCAACGATCCTTCGTCATCCCAGTCTCAAACATCTGCACTCTGTAACAGTTTTTCTACACCTCAGTCTCCAACCTCTGTTCTCTGCAACAGTCTTTTTGCACCCCAGTCTCCAACATGAGCTCTCTTCAACACTCCTTCTAAACCCCAGTCTCCAACCTCTGCTCTGCTCTCTTAAACAGTACTTTTGCACCCAACTCTCTAACCTCTGCTCCCTGCAACAGTCCTTCTGCACCCCAGTCTCCAAACTCTGCTCTCTGTTACAAGCCTTCTGCACCTCAGTCTCCAAACTCTGTTCTCTGCAACGGTCTTCTGCACCTCAGTCTCCAACCTCTAATCTCTGTAACAGACATTCTGCACTTCACTCTCCAACCTCTGCTCTCTGTAGGATCCTTCTAAAACCCAGTCTCAAGCCTCTGCTCTCTGTATCTATTCTTATGCACCTTAGTCTCCAAAATCTACTCTCTGTAACAGTCTATCTGCACCTCAGTCTGACACCTCTGCTCTCTGCACGATACTTCTGCACCCCAGTCTCTGAGCACTGCTCTCTGTAACAGTCCACCTGTACCTCATTCTCCAACCTCTGCTCTCTCTAATATCCTTCTGGAACTCAGTCTCCAAACTCTTCTCTCTATAACAGTCCTTCGGCACCCCAGTCTCCAACCTCTCCACTCTGTAACAGTCCTTCTGCACTTCACTCTTCAACCTCTGCTCTCTGTAGATCTTTCTAAAACCCAGTCTCAAATCTCTGCTCTCTGTATCTATTATTCTGCACCTCAGTCTCAAACCTCTGCTCTTTGTTACAGTTTTTCTATACCACAGTCTCCAAACTCTGGTCTCTGTTAGGGTCTTTCTGCAACCCAATTTCCAACCACTTTTTTCTGTAACAGTCCTTCTGCACCTCAGTCTCCAAACTCTGCTCTCTGTAACAGTCCTTCTACACCTCAGTCTCTATCCTCTGCTCTCTGTAACAGTCCTTCTGCACCTCAGTCTGATACCTCTGCTCTCTGCAAGATCCTTCTGCACCCCAGTCTCCAAACACTGCTCTCTGTAACAGTCCACCTGCACCTAGTCTCCAAACTCTGCTCTATGTAAGATTATTCAGTATCCAAGTCTCCAAACTCTGCTTTCTATAACAGTCCTTCTGCACCCAAGTCTCCAACCTCTCCTCTATATAACAGGCCTTTTGCACGCCAGTCTCCAAACTGTTCTCCCTGTAGCAGGCATTCTGCACCCCAGTCTCCAAAATCTGCACTGTGCAATGATCCTTTTGCACCCCAGTCTCCAACCTCTGCTCTCTGCAATGATCCTACTGCACCCCACTCTACTAACTCTGATATCCGCAACAGTCCTTCTGCACCTCAGTCTCCAAATTCCTCTCTCTGTAAGATCCATCTTCACCCCTGTATCCAACCTCTGCTCTCTGCAACAGTCCTTTTGCATCCAGGGCTCCAACCTCTTCTCTCTGCAACAGGACTTCTGTACTTCAGTCTCCAACCTCTTCTCTCTATAACATTCCTTCTGCAACCCAGTCTCCAACCACTGCTCTCTAAAACAGTCATTCTGCAGCCCAGTCTCCAAGCTCTGCTCTCTGCAACAGTCCTTCTGCACCTCAGTCTTAAAACTCTGCTCTTTGCAACGACCCTTCTGCTCCCCTTTCTCCTACCTCGGCTCTCTGTAACAGTCCTTCAGCACCTCAGTCTCCCAACTCTGCTCTCTGTAAGATCCTTCTGCAACCCAGTCTTTAAACTCTGCACATTGTACCTGTATTTCTGCACCTCAGTCTCCAACCTCTGCTCTCTGTAATAGTCTTTCTGCACCCCATTCTCTAAATTCTGCTCTCTGCAACATTCCTTCTGAACCCAAGTCTACAACATCTGCTCTCTGCAACACTCCTTCTGCACTCCAGTCTCCAAACTCCGCTCTCTGCAATGATTTTTCTGGACCCAAGTCTGCAACGTCTGCTCTCTGCAACAGTCCTTCTGCACCACAGTCTCCACACTCTGCTGTCTGTAAGATCCTTCTGACACCAGTTTCCAAACTCTGCTCTCTATAACATTCCTTCTCCACCCCAGTCTCCAAAATCTGTTCTCTGTATCTATTTTTCTTCACCTCAGTCTCCAACCTATGTTCTATGTAAGAGTCCTTCTGCACCCTAGTGTCCAACCTCCGCTCTATGTAACAGTCCTATACCACAGTCTCCAAACTCTGCTCATTGTAACGGTCCTTCTGCACCTTAATTTCCAAACTCTGCTTCCTGTAACAGTTTTTCTGCACCTGAGTCTCCAAAGTCTGCTCTCTGTAACAGTCCTTCTTCACCCCAGTCTCCAACCACTGCTCTCTGTAAAAGTCCACCTTTACCTCAGTCTGAAACCTTTGCTCACCACGATTCTTCTGCACCCCAGTATACAACCACTGCTCTCTGTAACAGTCCACCTGCAGCTCAGTCTCCAACCACTGCTCTCTCTTAGATCCTTCAGCAACCCAGTCTCCAAACACTGCTCTCTATAACTGTTTTCCTGCACGCCAGTCTAAAAACTCTGCTCTCTGTAGCAGGCCTTCTTCACCCCAGTTCCCAAACTCTGCTCTCTGCAATGATCCTTCTGCATCCCAATCTCCAACCTCTGCTCTCTGCAATGATCCTACTACACCCCAGTCTCCAACCTCTGATCTCTGCAACCGTCCTTCTGCACCTCAGTCTCCAACCTCTACTCTCTGTAACAGTCCTTCTGCACTTCACTCTTCAACCTCTGCTCTCTGTACATCCTTCTAAAACCCAGTATCAAACCTCTGCTCTCTGTGTCTATTATTCTGCAACTCAGTCTGCAACCTCTGCTCTCTGTTACAGTTTTTCTATACCGCAGTCTCCAAACTCTGATCTCTGTTACGGTCCTTCTGCACCCCAATTTCCAACCACTTCTTTCTGTAACAGTCCTTCTGTACCTCAGTCTCCAAACTCTCCTCTCTGTAACAGTCCTTCTACACCTCAGTCTCCAACCTCTGCTCTCTGTAACAGTCCTTCTGCACCTCAGTCTGATACCTCTGCTCTCTGCACGATCCTTCTGCACCCCAGTCTCCAAACACTGCTCTCTGTAACAGTCCACCTGCACCTAGTCTCCAAACTCTGCTCTATGTAAGATTTTTCAGCAACCCAGTCTCCACACTCTGCTCTCTATAACAGTCCTCCTGCACCCCAGTCTCCAAACTCTCCATTCTATTACAGGCATTCTGCACGCCAGTCTCCAATCTTTTCTCTCTGTAGCAGGCCTTCTGCACTCCAGTCTCCAAAATATGCACTGTGCAATAATCCTTTTCCACCCCAGTCTCCAACCTCTGCTCTCTGCAATGATCCTACTGCACCCCAGACTACTACCTCTTATCACCGCAACAGTCCTTCTGCACCTCAGTCTCCAAATTCTTCTCTCTGTAAGATCCATCTTCACCCCAGTATCCAACCTCTTCTCTCTGCAACGGTCCTTCTGCATCCAGGCTCTAAACTCTCCTCTCTGTAACAGGACTTCTGTACCTCAACCTCCAACCTCTGCTCTCTGCAACAGTCCTTCTGGACCCCAGTCTCCAAACACTGCTGTCTTAAACAGTCCTTCTGCAGCCGAGTCTCCAACCTCTGCTCTCTGCAACAGTCGTTCTGCACTTCACTCACCAACCTCTGCTCTCTGTAGTATCCTTCTAAAACCCAGTCTCTGAAATCTGCTCTCAGTAACAGTCCTGCTGAACACCAGTCTCCAACCTCTGCTCTCTGCAATCATCCCTCTTAACCCCAGTCTCCAACCTCTGCTCTCTGCAACAGTCCTTCTGCACCCCAGTCTCCAACCTCTTTTCTATGTAACAGGACTTCTGCACCTCAGGCTCCAACCTCTGCTCTCTGCAACAGTCCTTCTGCACCCCAGTCACTAAATTCTGCTCTCTGCAACAGTCCTTCTTTACTGTATTCTCCAACCTCTACTCTCTGTAACGTTCTTTCTGCACCCGATACTGGAGTCTCTGCTTTCTGTAACAGGCCTTCTGCACCCCAGTCTCCAACCTCTGCTCTCTGAAACAGTCCTTCTGCACTTCAGTCTCCAACCTCTGCTCTCTGCAACAGTCCTTCTACACCCCAGTCTCCAAACTCTGCTCTCTGTAAAAATCTTTCTTCACCTGAGTCTGCAAACTCTGTTCTCTGCAACGGTCCTTCTGCACCTCAGTCTCCAACCTATACTCTCGGTAACAGTACTTCTTCACTTCAGTCTCCAACTTCTGCTCTCTGTGAGATCCTTTGCCAACCCAGTCTCCCAACTCTGCTCTCTGTAACATTCTTTCTGTACAGCAGTCTTCAATCTCTTATCTCTGCAAGGATCATTCTTAACCCCAGTCTCCAACCTCTGCTCTCTGCAACAGTCCTTCTACACCCCAGTCTCCAACATCTGGTCTCTGCAACAGTCCTTCTGCACCACAGTCTGAAAACTCTGCTGTCTGAAACGAACATCCTGCACCCCAGTCTCCTACCTCTTCTGTCTGTTAAAATCCTTCTGCACCTTAGTCTTTGACCTATGCTCTCTCTAAGATCCATCCGAACCCCTGTCTCCCAAATCTGCTCTCTGTAACAGTCATTCTGCACCTCAGTCTCCAACCTTTGCTCTCTGCAACAGCCTTCTGCATCCCAGTTTGCAAACTCTGCTCTCTGCTACGATCTTTCTGGACCCCAGTCTCCAAACTCTGCTCTCTGCAACAGTCCTTCTGCACCGCAGTCTCCAACCTCTGATCTCTGTAAGATCTTTCTGCACTCCAGTTTCCAAACTCTGTTCTTTCTAACATTCCTTCTCCACCCTAGTCGCCAACCTCGGCTTTCTGCAAGGTTCCTGCGGCACCACAGACTCCAAACTCTGTCCTCTGCAATAGTCTTTCTGCTCCCCAGTCTCCAAAATCTGCTCTCTCTAATAGTCCTTCTGTGCCGCATTCACCAAACTCTGCTCTTTGTAAAGGTCCTTCTGCACCCCAGTCTCCAATCCCTGCTTTCTGTATCAGTCCTTCTGAACCCCAGTCTCCAACCTCTGCTCTCTGTGTCTATCCTTCTTCACCTCACTCTCCAACCTGTGCTTTCTGTAACAGTCCTTCTGAACCCAAGTCTTTAACCTCTGCTCTCTGTAACAGTCCTTCTATATCGTAGTCTCAAACCTCTACTCTCTGTAATGGTCCTTCTGCACCCCCTTTACAACCTCTGCTTTCTATAACAGTCATTCTGCACCTCAGTCTGAAACGTCTGCTCTCCATGATCCTTCTGCACCCCAGTCTGCAACCACTGCTCTCTGTAACAGTCCACTTGCACCTTAGTCTTCAACCTCTGCTCTCTCTAAGATCCATCCACAACCCAGTCTTCAAAATTTGCTCTTTGTAACAGCCCTTCTGCATACCAGTCTCCAAACTCTGCTCTCTGTAACTGTCCTTCTGCACCTCAGTCTCCAAACTCTTCTCTCTGTAACAGTCCATCTGCACCTCAGTCTCTAAAATCTACTCTCTGCAACGATCCTTCTGGACCCCAGTTTCCAACTTCTGCTCTTTGCAACAGTCCTTCTGCACCACAGTCTCCAGACTCTGCTCTCTGTAAGATCCTTCTGCACTCCAGTTTCAAAACTCTGCTCTCTGTAACATTCCTTCTCCATCCCAGTCACCAACTTCTGTCCTCTGCAACAGTCTTGCTGCTCCGCAGTCTCCGATATCTGCTCTGTGTAACAGTCTTTCTGTACGGAAGTCTCCAAACTCTGCTCTCTGTAAGGGTCCTTCTACACCTTAATTTCCAACCTATTATTTCTGTAACAGTCCTTCTCCACCTCAGTCTCCAAACTCTGCTCTCTGTAACACTCCTTCTACACCTCAGTTTCCAACCTGTCCTCTCTGTAACATTCTTTCTGCACCCCAGTCTCCAACCTCGGCTCTCTTCTTTGGTACCTTTTAACCCCAGTCTCCAACCTTGTTCTCTACAACAGTCTTTCTGTACTGCAGTCTCCAACATCTGTTCTCTGTAAGGGTCCTTTTGCAACCCAGTCTCCCACCTCTATTTTCTATATCAGTTCTTCTGCACCACAGTCTCCAAACTCTGCTCTCTGTAACCGTCATTCTGCACCTCACTCTGCAACCACTTATCTCTGAAACAGTCCTTCTGCAACCAGTTTTCAAACTCTGCTCTCTGCAAGATTCCTTCTGCACCCCAGTCTCTATCCTCTGCTCTCTGCAACAGTCCTTCTCCACCCCAGTCTCCAACCTCTGCTCTCTGTAAGGGGCCTTCTGCACCCCAGTCTCCAGACTCTGCTTTCTGTATCAGTTTTTCTGCACCCCAGTCTCCAACCTGATCTCTCTGTAATAGTCTTTCTGCATCTCATACTTTAACCTCTAATGTCTTCTACAGTCGTTCAGCGCCCAAATCTCCAACATTTTCTCTCTGCCACAGTTCTTCTGCACCTCAGTTTCAAAACTCTGCTCTCTGTATGATCCTTCTGAAACCCAGTCTCCAACCTCTACTCTCTGCAATGGTCCTTCTGTAAACAAGTCTCCAACCTCTATTCTCTACAACAGTCATTCTGCACCCCAGTCTCCAAAGTCTGCTCTCGGTAAGAGTCTTTCAGTCTCCAACCTCTGTTCTCTGTAAGGGTCCTTCTGCACCTCAGTCTTAAACCTCTGCTTTCTGTATCAGTCCTTCTACACTGCAGTCTCTAAACACTGCTCTCTCCAACGATCCTTCTGCACCTCAGTCTCCAACCTCTGCTCTCAGTAAGATTCTTTTGCAACCGAGTCTCCAAACTATGATCTCTGTAACTGTCCTTCTGCACTCCAGTCTCCAAGAACTTCTCTCTGTAAAAGGCCTTCTTCACCCCAGTCTCCAACCTCTGCTGTATGTAACAGGCCTTTTGCCCCCAGTCTCCAAACTCTTCTCTCTTCAATGATCCTTCTCCACCCCAGTCTCCAACCTCTGCAATCAGCAACAGTCATTCTGCACCCCAGTCCTCAACCTATGCTCCCTGTAAGATCTTTCTGCACACCTGTCTCTAACCTCTGCTCTCTGTAACACTCCTCTGTACCCCAGTCTCCAACTTCTGCTCTCTGTAATGGTCCTTCTGCAATTTAGTCTCCAACATCTGCCCTCTGCAACACTCCTTCTGCACCCCAGTCTCCTAACTTTGCTCTCTGCAACTGTTTCTTTGCACCTCAGTCTCCAACCTGTGCTCTCAGTAAAAGTCCTTCTGCACCACAGTCAGCAACCTCTGCTCTCTCTAACAATTTTTCTGAACACCAGTCTCCAAACTCTGCTCTCTGAAAAGATCTTTCTGCACACCAGTCTCCAAAGTCTGCTCTCTGTAACATTCCTTCTGCACCCCAGTCTTCAAAATTTGCTTTCTGTAACAGTCTTCTGCATCTGAGTCTCCATCCTCAGCTCTATGCAACAATACTTCTTCACCCAAGTCTCCAAGGTCTGCTCTCTGAAAAAGTCCTTCTAAACCCTAGTCTCCAAATTCTGCTCTCTGTAACAGTCCTTCTACACCCCATTCTCCATACTCTGCTCACCCCAAAAATACTTATGCACCCCAGTGTCCATCCTCTGCTCCCTACAACTTTCCGTTTAAAACCCAGTATCCAGCATCTGCTCTCTGCAACAGTTCTTCTCCACCCCAGTCTACAAACTGTGCTCTCTGTAACAGTTCTTCTCCACCCCAGTCTACAAACTGTGCTCTCTGTAACAGTCCTTCTGGACCCCAATCTCCAACCTCTACTCTCTGCAACAGTCCTTCTACAATCCAGTCTAAAACCTCTGCTCTCAGCAAAAGTTTTTCTGTACCCCAGTCTCCAACCTCTTCTTTCTGTAACAATCCTTCTGCACCTCAGTCTCCAACCTCTGCTCTTTGCAAGGGTCCTTCTGCACCTCAGTCTCCAACCTATACTCTCTGTAACAGTGCTTCTGCACCTCAGTCTCAAAACTTTGCTCTCTGTCAGATACTTCTGCACCCCAGTCTCCAAACTCTGCTCTGTAACAGGCCTTCTGCACCCCAGTCTCCAACCTCTGCTCTCTGTATCAGTCCATCTGCAACCCAGTATCCAACCTATGCTTTCAGCAACGATCCATCTGCACCCGAGTATCCAACATTTGCTTTCTGCAACAATTCTTCTGTACCTCAGTCTAAAAAATCTGCTCTCTGCAACAATCACTCTACACCCCAGTCTCTAACCTCTGCTCTCTGTAATAGTCTTTCTGAACGTCTGTCTCCTAATTCTGCTCTCTGTAAGACCCTTCTGAAACGCAGTCTGCAAACTCTGCTCTCTGTATCAGTCCTTCTGCACCCCAGTCTCCAACCTCTGATCTCTGTAACAGGACTCCTGCATCCAAGTCTGAAACCTCTGCTAGCTGCAATAGTCCTTGTGAACCCCAGTCTTCAACATCTGCTTCCTGCAACAGTTCTTCTGTACCTCAGTCTGAAAACTCTGCTCTCTGCAATAATCCATCTGTACCCCAGTCTAAAAACTCTGCTCTCTGTAACAGTCCTTTTGTAACTCAGTCTCCAATCACTGCTCTCTTAAACAGTCCTTCTACAACCAAGTCTTTATACTTTGATCACGCCAACGGTCCTTCTGCACCCCAGTCTCCAAACTCTGCTCTCTACATCGGTTCTTCTGCAACCCAGACTCCAACCTCTGCTCTCTGTAACAGTCTTTCTGTACCACAGTCTCCAACCTCTGTTCTCTGTAAGGGTCCTTATTCACCCCAGTATCCAACCTCTGCTTTCTGTATCAGTCGTTTTGAACCACAGTCTCCAAACTCTGCCCTCTATAACCGTCCTTCTTCAACTCAGTCTGCAACCTCTGTAAGGGTACTTCTACACCAGAGTCTAGAGCCTCTGCTTTCTGTGTCAGTCGTTCTGCAACCCAGTCTCTAATCTCTGCTCTGTGTAACTGTCCTTCTGCACCTTAGTCTCCAACCTCTGCTCTCTGCTACAGTCCTTCTGTACCCCAATCTCCAACCTCTACTGTCTGCAACAGTCCTTGTACATCCCAGTCTAAAACCTCTGCTCTCTGCATCAGTCCTTCTGAACCAATGTCTCCAACCTCTGCTCTCTGTAACACTCTTTCTGCACCTCAGTCTCCAACCTCTACTCTATGTAACAGTGCTTCTGCACCTCAGCCTCCAATCTCTGCTCTGTGTAAGATCCTTCTGCAACCCAGTCCCCAAACTCTGCTCTCTGTAACAGTCCTTCATCACCCCAGTCTCCAAAATGTGCTCTCTGTAACAGGATTTCTGCACTCCAGTATCCAAACTCTGTTCTCTCTATCAGTGCATCTGCACCCAGGTCTCCAAGGTCTGCTATCTGTAACTGTCTTTCTGCACAACAGTCTTTAACCTCTGCTCTCTGCAACAGTCCTTCTGCACCCCAGTCTTCAACGTCTGCTTTCTGCAACAGTCCTTCTGCACCCCAGTCTTCAACGTCTGCTTTCTGCAACAGTCCTTCTGCACCCAAGTCCCCAACCTCTGCTCTCTGCAACATTCCTTTTGCATCCCAGTCTCCAAACTCTGCTCTCTTTAATGATCCTTCTGTACCCCAGTCTCGAAACTCTGCTCTCCGCAACGATTTTTCTGCACCTCAGTGTCCAACCTCTTCTCTCTGCAAAGATTTTTCGGCACCCAAGTCTCAAACCTCTGCTCGCTGCAATAATCCATCTGCACCCCAGTCTCCAACCTCTACTCTCTGTAACAGTTCTTCTGTACCTCAGTCTCCAATCTCTGCTCTATGTAACAGTCCTTCTCGCCCAAGTCTCCAACATCTGCTCTCTGAAACAGTCCTTCGACAACCCAGGTTCCAACCTATGCTCTCTGTAACAGTCCTTCTACTCCCAAGTCTCCATACTCTGCTTGCCCAAACGATTTTTCGGCACCACAGTCTCCAACGTCTTCTCTCAGCAACAGTTCTTCTACACTCCAGTCTCTAACCTCTGCTCTCTGCTGCAGTCCTTCTATACCCCAGTCTCCATACACTGCTCGACCCAACGATCCGTCTGCACCCCAGTCTCCAACCACTGTTCTCTACATCAGACCTTCTGCACCCCAGTCTCCAACCTCATCTCTCTGTAACAGGCCTCCTGCATCCAAGTCTGAAACCTCTGCTAGCTGCAAGAGTCCTTGTGAACCCCAGTCTTCAACATCTGCTTCCTGCAACAGTTCTTCGGTACCTCAGTCTGAAAACTCTGCTCTCTGCAATAATCCATCTGTACCCCAGTCTAAAAACTCTGCTCTCTGTAACAGTCCTTTTGTAACTCAGTCTTCAATCACTGCTCTCTTCAACAGTCCTTCTACACCCAAGTCTCCATACTCTGATCGCCCCAATGGTCCTTCTGCACCCCAGTCTCCAAACTCTGTTCTCTACATCGGTTCTTCTGCAACCCAGACTCCAACCTCTGCTCTCTGTAAAAGTCTTTCTGTACCACAGTCTCCAACCTCTGTTCTCTGTGAGGGTCCTTATTCACCCCAGTATCCAACCTCTGCTTTCTGTATCAGTCGTTTTGAACCACAGTCTCCAAACTCTGCCCTCTGTAACCGTCCTTCTGCAACTCAGTCTGCAACCTCTGTAAGGGTACTTCTACACCAGAGTCTAGAGCCTCTGCTTTCTGTGTCAGTCCTTCTGCAATTGAGTCTCTAATCTCTGCTGTGTGTAACTGTCTTTCTGCACCTTAGTCTCCAACCTCTGCTCTCTGCTACAGTCCTTCTGTACCCCAATCTCCAAACTCTACTGTCTGCAACAGTCCTTGTACATCCCAGTCTAAACCTCTGCTCTCTGCATCAGTCCTTCTGAACCCCTGTCTCCAACCTCTGCTCTCTGTAACAATCCTTCTGCACCTCAGTCTCCAACCTCTGCTCTCTGAAATGGTCTTTCTGCACCTCAGTCTCCAACCTCTACTCTATGTAACAGTGCTTCTGCACCTCAGTCTCCAATCTGCTCTCTGTAAGATCCTTCTGAAACCCAGTCCTCAAACTCTGCTCTTTGTAACAGTCCTTCATCACCCCAGTCTCCAAATTGTGCTCTCTGTAACAGGCCTTCTGCACTGCAGTCTCCAAACTCTGCTCTCTCTATCAGTCCATCTGCACCCCGGTCTCCAAGGTCTGCTATCTGTAACTGTCTTTCTGCACAACAGTCTTTAACCTCTGCTCTCTGCAACAGTCCTTCTGCACCCCAGTCTCCAACGTCTGCTTTCTGCAACAGTCCTCCTGCACCCAAGTCCCCAACCTCTGCTCTCTGCAACATTTCTTTTGCACCCCAGTCTCCAAACTCTGCTCTCTGTAATGATCCTTCTGCACCCCAGTCTCGAAACTCTGCTCTCCGCAACGATCCTTCTGCACCTCAGTGTCCAACCTCTTCTCTCTGCAAAGATTTTTCGGCACCCCAGTCTCAAACCTCTGCTTGCAGCAATAATCCATCTGCACCCCAGTCTCCAACCTCTACTCTCTGTAACAGTTCTTCTGTACCTCAGTCTCCAAACTCTGCTCTATGCAACAGTCCTTCTGCGCCCAAGTCTCCAACATCTGCTCTCTGAAACAGTCCTTCGACAACCCAGGCTCCAACCTATGCTCTCTGTAACAGTCCTTCTACACCCGAGTCTCCATATTCTGCTTGCCCAAACGATCCTTCTGCACCCCAGTCTCCAACGTCTGCTCTCTGCAACAGTCCTTCTACACTCCAGTCTCCAACCTGTAGGCTCTGCAGCAGTCCTTCTATACCCCAGTCTCCATACACTGCTCGACCCAATGATCCGTCTGCACCCCAGTCTCCAACCTCTGTTCTCTACATCAGTTCTTCTGCACCCTAGTCTCCAACCTTTTCTCTCAGTACCAGTCCTTCTGTACCGCAGTCTCCAACCTCTGTTCTTAGTAAGGGTCCTTATGCACCCCACTATCTAACCTCTGCTTTCTCTATCAGTCGTTGTGTACCACAGTCTCCAAACTCTTCCGTGTGTAAGAGTCCTTCTGCAACTCAGTCTGCAACCTCTGCTCTCTTCAACAGTCCTTGTGCACCCCAGTCTCCATCCTATGCTCTCTGCAACATTCCTTCTGCATCCCAGTCTCCAACATCTGCTATCTGCAACAGTCATTCTCCACCCCAGTTTCAAACTCTGCTCTCTGTAAGAGTCCTTCTGTACTGCATTCTCAAAACTCTGCTCTCTGTACGGATACTTCTGCACCCGAATCTCCAAACTCTGCTTTCGGTATCAGTCCTTCTGCACTCCTGTCTCCAACTTCTGCTCTGTGTAATTGTCCTTCTGCACCTTAGTCTCTAACGTCTGCTCTCTGCTACAGTTTTTCTGGACCCCAATCTCCATCATCTACTCTGCAACAGTTCTTCTGCCCCCCAGTCTCCAACCTCTGCTCTTTGTAAGTCTTCTGTACTAAAGACTCCAACATCTGCACTCTCTAATGGTCCTCCTGTACCCCAGTATTCAACCTCTGCTTCTTGAATCATTTCTTCTGCACTTCTGTTTCAATCCTCTGCTCTCTTCAACTGTTCCTTCTGCACCCTAATCTCCAACTTCTGCTCTATGCACAAGTCTTTCTGCACCCCCAGTGTCCAACCTCTGCTCTCTAACAATCCTTCTGCACCGCAGTTTTCAAATTCTGCTCTCTGCAGAAATCAATCATCACCCCAGTCTCCAACCTCTGCTCGTTGTAATATGCTTCTGTACCCCAGTCTCCAAACTCTATTCTCTGCAACAGTTCTTCTGCACCGAAGTCTCCAAACTCTGCTCTCTGTTACAATCCTTCTGCACCTCAGTCTCCAACCTCTGCTCTCTGCAATGGACCTTCTGCAACCCTGTCTTAAACCTCTGTTCTTGCAACAGTCCTTCTGCTCCCCAGTCTCCAATCTCTGCTCTCTGTATAAGTCCTTTTGTACCCCAGTCTCCAATCTGTGCTCTCTGTAATGGTCCTTCTGCACCCCAGTCTTCAACCTCTGCTTTCTGTATCAGTCCTGCACCCAAGTCTACAAGCTCTGCTCTCTGTAAGAGTCCTTCTGAACCTCAGTCTCTATCCTTGCTCTCTGCAACAGTCCTTTTGAAACCCAGTCTCCAACCACTGCTCTCTGCAACAATCCTTCTGCACCCCAGTCTCCAACGTCTGCTCTCTACAACAGTCCTTCTGCATCTCAGTCTCCAACCTCTGCTTTCTGTGAGATCCTTCTGCACCCCAGTCTAAAACCTCGGCTATCTTAAATGTTCTATTGGCACCTCAGTCGCCAACCTCTGCTCTCTATAATGGTCCTTCTGCAACCCAGTCTCAAAACTCTGCATTCTGTATCAGTCCTTCTACACCTCAGTCTCCAACCTCTGCTCTCTTTAGCAGTCCTTCTGCACCTCAGTCTTCAACCTCTGCTCTCTGCAATTGTCCTTATGCAGGTCAGTCTTCAAACTCAACTCTTTGTGACAGTTATTTTTCATCTCAGTCTCCAAACACTGCTCTCTGTAAGATCCTTTTGCAAACCAATCTCCAAACTCTGCTCTCTGTAACAGTCCTTCTGCACCACTTCTCCAAACTCTGCTCTATGTAACAGGCTTTCTGCACCCCAGTCTCCAACATCTACTCTCTGGAACAGTCTATATGCACACAAGTCTCCAACTTCTGCTCTCTGCCACAGTCATTATGAACCCCAGTCTCCAACATCTGCTCTCTACATTAGTCTTTCTGCACCTCAGTCTGAAAAATCTGCTCTCTGCCACGATCCTTCTGCACCCCAGTCTCCAACCTGTGTTCTCTGCAACAGTCTTTCTGCACCGCAGTCTCCAAACTCTGCTCTCTGTAACAGTCCTTTTGTACCGCAGTCTCCAACCTCTCTTCTCTGTAATGGTCCTTCTGAACCCCAGTCTCAAAACTCTGCTTTCTGTATCAGTACTTCTGAACCACAGTCTTCAAACTCTGCTCTGTGCAACAGTCTTTCTGCAACCCAGTCTCCAACCTCTGCTGTCTGCAAGAATCATTCTGCACTCCAGTCTCCAACATCGGTTTTCTGTATCAGTCCTGGACCACAGTCTCCAAAATCTGCTCTCAGTAACAGTCCTTCTGCACCTCAGTCTCCAACCTCTGCTCTCTGCAAGAGTCCTTCTACACCCCAGTGTCCAAGCTCTGCTCTCTGCAACAATCCTTCTGCACTCCAGTCTTCAACATCTGCTCCCTATCACAGTCCTCCTGCATCTCAGACTCCAACCTCTGCTCACTGTAAGATTCTTCTGCACCCCAGTCTCCAACCTCTGCTCTCTTCAACGGTCCTTCTGCACCCTAGTCTCTAACTTCTGTTCTCTGCATCAGTCTTTCTGCACCATAGTCTCCAACATCTACTCTCTGCAACAGTTCTTTTCCATCCCAGTCTCCAACCTCTTCTCTCTATAACAGTACTTCTGTACTGCAGTCTCCAACCACTGCTCTCTCTAAGGGTCCCTCTGGATCCCAATCTCCTACATTTCCTAACTGCAACTGTCCTTATACACCCCAGTCTAAAACCTCTGCTCTCTGCAACAGTCCTTCTGCACCCCAGTCTTCAAACTCTGCTCTCTGCTACGATCCTGCTGCAACTCAGTCTCCAAACTCTACATCTTGTAACAGTGCTTCTGCACCTCAGTGTCCAACCTCTGCTCTCTAAAAGATCCTTCTGCAACCCAATCATTAAACTCTGCTCTCTGTAACAGTCCCCGTGCACCCCAGTCTCAAAGCTCTGCTCTCTTTAACAGGCTTTCTTCACCCAATTCTCCAAACTCTGCTCTCTGTATCTGTCCTTCTGGACCCCAGTCTCCAACCTCTGCTCTCTGTAACAATTAATCTGCACCCTGTCTCCAACCTATGCTCGCTGCAACAGTCCATGTTGCACCCAGTCCCAACATCTGCTCTCCTCAACAGATCTTCTGTACCTCTTTCTGAAAACTCTGCTCTCTGCAACAATCTTTCTGCACCCCAGTCTCCAAACTCTGCTCTCTGTAACAGTCCTTCTGTACATCAGTCTCCAACCTCTGCTTTCTGTAAGACCCTTTTAAACTCAGTCTGCAAATTCTGCTCACTTAAACACTTCTTCTGCACCCCAGTCACCAATCTCTGCTCACTTTAACACTCCACCCCTGCTCTCTGCAAGAGGCATTCTTCACCCCAATCACCAACAGCTACTCTCTGTAATGATGCTTGTGCACCCCAGTCTCCAACCACTTCTCTCTCAAACAGTCCTTCTGCACTCCAGTCTCCAACCTCTGCTCTGTGTAAGATTTTTCTGTACACAAGTCTCCAACCTCTGCTCTCTGTAACATTCCTTCTGCACCTCAGTCTCCAATCTCTGCTCTCTGTATCAGTCCTTCTGCACCCCTGTTTCCAAACTCTGTTCTCTAAAAAAGTCCTTATGCACCTCAGTCTTCAACAACTGATTTCTGAAAAAGTTCTTCTACACCCCAGTCTCCAAACTCTGCTCTCTGGAACAGTCCTTTTTTTCCCCAGTCTCCATAATCTGCTCTCTGCAACAATCCTTCTGCACCCCAGTTCTCCAACATCTGCTCTGCAACAGTCTCTCTACTACCCAGTCTCCAACCTCTGCTCTCTGGAAGATCCTTCTGTACCCAGTTTCCAAATTTTGCTCTCTGTAACATTCCTTCTGCACCCCAGTCTCCAACCTCTGCTCCTGCAATGGTCCCTCTGCACCCCAGTCTCCAACCTTACTCTCAACAACAGTTCTTCTGTACCACAGTCTTGAACAACTGTTATCTGTAAGGGTCCTTCTTCACTGCAGTCTCCAAACTCTGCCTTCTGTATCAGTGCTTCTGCACCCACAGCCTCCAAACTCTTCTCTCTATAACAGTCCGTATGCACCTCACTTCGCAACCTCTGCTCTCTGCAACAATCCTTCTTCACTCCAGTTTTTAACCTCTGCTCTCTGTAACAGTCCTTCTGTACTGCAGTCTCCAACCTCTGCTCTCTGCAACGGTCCTTCTGCACCCATGTCTCTAAACTCTGCTTTCTGTATCAGTCCTTGTGCACCCCAGTCTCCAAACTCTGCTATCTGCAACAGTCTGCTGCACCTAAGTCTCCAAATTCTACTCTCTGCAAAAGTCGTTCTGCACCATGTCTCCAGCACCTGCTCCCTGAAACAGTCCTTTTTCACCCCAGTTTCCAAACCTCTGCTATCTGCAACAGTCCTTCTTCACCCCAGTCTCCAGACAATGCTCTCTGTAATAGTCCTTCTGCACCTCAGTTTCCAAATTCTGCTCTCGGCAACAGTCCTTCTGCACCCAAGTCTCCAACCTCTGCTCTCTGCAACAGTACTTCTACACCCCAGTCTTCAACCTCTGCTCTTTGTAACAGTCCTTCTGCACCCCAGTCTCCAACCTCTGCTCTCTGTAACCGTCCTTCTGCACCATATTCTCCAACCTCTGCTCTTTGTTACAGTCTTTGTATATCGCAGTCTCCATCCTCAGCTCTCTTTAACGATCTCTGTGCACCCCAATTTCCAACCTTTGTTTCTGTAACAGTCATTCTGCACCTCAGTCACCAACCTCTGTTCTCTATAACAGGCCTTCTGCAGCCCAGTCTCCACCTCTGCTCTCTGCAACGATTCTTCTGCAACTCCGTCTTCAACTTCTGCTGTCTTCAATGATCCTTCTGCACCTCACTCTTCAAACTCTGCTCTCTGTAACAGTTTTTGTGCACCTCAGTATCCAACCTCTGCTCTCTGCAACCGTCCTTCTGCACCCCAGTCTCCAACCTCTGCTCTCTGCAATGATCCTTCTGCACCCCAGTCTCCAAAGTCTTCTCTCCTTAACACTCCTTCTGCACCCCTGTCTCCAACCTTTGTTGTCTGTAAGGTACTTCTGCACTCCAGTTTTCAAACTCTGCTCTCTGTAACATTTCTTCTCCAACCCAGTCTCCAACCTCTGCTTTCTTCAACAGTCCTGCAGCAACCAAGACTTCAACCTCTGTTTCCTGAAACAGTAATACTGCTCCCCAATTTCCAATCTCTGCTCTCTGTAACAGTACTTCTTTACCGCAGTCTCCAACTTCTGAACTCTGTAATGGTCCTTCTGCACCCTAGTCTCCAACCTCTACTTTCTGTATCAGTACTTCTGCACCACAGTCTCCCAAACTCTGCTCTCTTTTACAGTCATTCTTTCACCTCAGTCTCCCAAACTCTGCTTTCTGTAAGATCATTCTGCAACCAAGTCTCCAAACTCTGCTCCTCTGTATCAGTTCTTCTGCACAACAGTCTCCAACCTCTGCTCTCTGCAACGATCCTATTTCACCCCAGTTTCCAACTTCTGCTTTTTACAACAGTCATTCTGAACACCAGTCTCCAACATCTGCTCTCTGCAACAGTCTTTCTGCACCTCAGTCTGAAAACTCTGCTCTCTGCAACGATCCTTGTGCACCCCAGTCTCCAAACTCTGCTTTCTGTTACAGTCCTTCTGCACCTCAGTCTCCAACTTCTCCTCTCTACAACAGTTCTTCTGCACCCCAGTCTTTAACATCTACTCTCTGAAACAGTCCTTCTACACCCCTGTCCAAATGCAGAAGAATGAGACCTGAACTATCGCTTACCCTGCAAAAAATCAACTCAAAATGCATTAAAGACCCAGGCACTAGACCAGAAATTATGCAGTTTCTAGGTAAAAACAAAGTCAATACTCCAACCTACAGGCAGAGGCAATGGCTTTCTCAATAGGATGCCAAAGCTCAGGAGATTATACCAAAAGTTAGCTAATAGGATGTCATCAAATTAAGAAGGTTCTGCACAGCAAAAGACAATTAGAATATGAGAGAGAAACTTACAGAAAGGGAGAAAATCTTTATGAGGTGCTCGTCTAAAAGAGGATGAATATTCACAATATTAATAAAGAACTCAAAAGACTTAACATCAAACCCACAATTATTAAATAACCCAATTATCAAATAACCCAATTACCAAATGGGAAACTAAATGAACTAAATAGACACGTCTTAAAAGAAAATATGTGAGTAGCCAAAAATATATGAAAATACTTGCAAGTCAAGACTACCGTGAGATTTCATCTCACTTCAGTGACAAAGGAAACCACCAAGAATACAAACAGAAACCAGTGTGACAAGGACAGAATTGTAGAGAAAGGAGCACTCTCACCTTGTTGGTGGGCATGTAAATCAGCACAACCACCACGGAAATCGGGATGGAGGCTCCTCACTAGTAGCCATGGACCACCCTGCGACCCAGCTCTACCTCTGCTTGGTATTTATCACAGCGGATCGAAGTCATCATACTATAATGACACATACATGCCCATGAGCCAGCCGAGGTGATATCAGTGGACGAATGGATAAAGAAATTCTGGTATATGCACACTGAAATTTTCATTCAGCCATAAAGAAGAACGAAATTACATCATGCTGGAAGATGGATGGATCTTCAGAACAATAAGGGAATTAAGCAACTCAGTAAGTTAAGGACCATATGTTTTTTCTCTGTTAAAGCTAAAGGGGAAAAGAAAGGAAAGTTGGGAAGGGAGTCTCATCATGAAAGTTGAAGGAAGATCAGTAGAGTCAAGGCACCAGGGGAGGAGGTGAGGAAAAGGGAAATATTGGAATAATATTGGCCAAATTTCACGGTTATTTTGTGTGCATGTTCAAATATGTGTCAGCAAATCCCACCATTTTGGACCACTACAATGCACCAATGAAGTGTGAAAAGAAGAGTTTCACATTAAATGGTACAGGCACTATTCTAGGAGGGTGCCCATTTTTCCCATCTATAAATAACACAAACATTTACCACTGTCAAAAATCTCTACAGATTAAAATGTTCTGATCACTGCTCCACCAAATGGCCTCTTCTACTTCAGGGTCCCCTTATTCTCACTGAAATCAGGGAGCCCGTTTCAATGATGCCATCTGTTAATGTCTTCCCAGGCTGCGGAGGACAGCGGCTGCGGGTTTCACAAGGGATCTGGTGCTGCCTTCTGAACGCATGTCCACGAGGCCTTGGCGAAGTCTGGTGCTCCAGGCCCTCCTCCATATCCAGCTGTGAGGCCAGGAAAGGGGTCACATAACACGCCATCCAACCCCTTATATATTTCTGATCACCATCCTCTCCATTATTCCAGGATCATATTGGTCATTTGAACTTAAGCAAACACTGAGTCCAGATTTCAGTCCATCAACCAAAGAGAGTCTAATAGCCACTCCCCGTGGCTCAGGAAAATCCTTGGCCCTAACATTTCTGGTGATTACGTCCTGTGACTGCAGTCAAGATGATCCAGCAATATGTCCTGACTTCTTGGTCTTCTAGACTCAAACAAATTCTCTTATATATTCTTAAGGCTCCTATTAACAAAATAAAGTAAAATATTTACTATTTATTTCGGTGTGACCCTTATACTCTCCTGGGCTATATTTTATTCTCTTACCTGAGGCGTTCTAGGATCAGACCCCAATTAAGAGTCTGGTGACAATGTGGGATGATGGATGAGCATCTTAAAGACAATTGGGCTGGGGATGTGGCACAAGCAGTAGTAGGCTTGCCTGGCATGCATACGGCCCAGGTTCCATCCTCAGCACCACATACCAACAAAGATGGTGTGTCCGCCGAGAACTAGAAAATGAATATTAAAAATTCTCTCTCTCTCTCTCTCTCTCTCTCTCTCTCTCTCTCTCTCTCTCCCTCTCCTCTCCTCTCCTCTCCTCTCTCACTCTCTCTTAAAAAAAAAAAAGACAACTACCCAGGTAGACTCATCATAGGTTCTTCAATTTAGGGAAAGCTAGTCTCCTCGGGAAGGAGGGGCTGCTTATGACAGCAAAGAGGGTTATTGGAGATTTCAGGGTTCAAGGCTCTGAGATTTGCCTAATTCCACTGGTATTTTGCCATTCTAATTAACAGGGTCTCAATCATTCTCCCATTAATGTCCTAATTGACATAAGAGAGACCTGAAGAAATTGTGGATTTATAATTTTCTTTGTACTTCTGCAATTTGGAGAATTGGATGTTTTATTCTGAAATTAACCTTTATCAGTTTCCAGAGAGAAAATATTTCTGATAATCTGAAACTGACTTGAAGGAGGAATATAATGCTTGAACCTATCATTTACTTTCTGTAAGTCTCCCCACTCCAGTCAGTAACAGCAGTCTGTAGTCATGTTGTAATGTTCATCCCCACCCTGAAGGTCGATGGTGTTATTCCAAAGCTCAGTTTTCCATAAACATGTGATTTCAGGCTCCGATAACTTAAAGTCTCTGTTGGGTCATTGCACACCAGGAATTATCAGGTCTCCTTTCCCATGGGCTGTGACATCATCAACATATTCAATACGCTCAGGTCAGAAATCCAACCTACCTTCTCAGATCTGTTATCTAGAACCATCTCTGATTTAAACCACTATTGGGGTCAGTGCCACCATGGTCAGGTAGAAATGAAGGAAACGAGGTTTTCTTACTTTCTGTCCCTCTGGTGTGGGGAGAACGCAGAAGGACAGAGATGGTGCTGAACACCCACACAAGGTGTCCGACACACTTGAACCTGAAAGCGGGAAAAGGGTGTTTGTGAAAAGAGAGGAGAGAAAGGAGTCTCAGAGATTTTAAAAGCGGGAGTTGGAGTTGAAGCTCCAGATACAGACTCTCTAACCAGGTGCCTACAAGTCCCTGGGAGGCATCTTTTTTCAGATGACTGTATACAACAGTTTGAAGATTGGTCTAGACTTTGATCGTGCAAAGGGATGCACACCCTCCAGCCAGCTTCCTCAGGGCACTCTGGGACCTCGTTGCTTCTCAGGCTGTGAATGACGGGGCTCAACAGGGGCTCACCACACAGAAGAGCACAGAGACCAGGGTGTCCATGTCCAGCCTTCTCTGGGCATGTCATAGTGGGAAGTTTGCTGTTCCATAGAAGACCATCATGACAGTGAGGGGAGACGCAAAGGTGGAGAAGGCCTTCCTCCTGCCCTAGGGCAGAGGGAATCCCCAGGTAGGCTGCCATGATGAGTGCGTAGGAGCCTGCAGTTAAGAGGCAGGGGCTCAGGCCCATGTTGGCACTGACAAGGTGGAGCACAGACTCGTTGACAGAGGTGTCTGAGCAGGAGAGCTTCAGGAGCAATGTGGTGTCACAGAGAAAGTGGCTGACCTGCTGGGGCCCACACAGAGTGAGTGTGATGGCCAGCACCGTGTGTGTGACCAAATTCACCAGCCAGGACCAAGTCACCAGGCCAACACAGACCTTCACACTCATGATGGCTGGGTACTGAGGAGGACGGCAGGTGGCCACACAGCAGTCATACTGGCCACACAGCCAGTATGACGCCTTCTGTGCCAGCACTTGTCATCAAGAAGTAGATCTGGGAAGGCAGCCCTCATAAGAAATGGCCTTCTTCTCCAGAAGAAGTTCACCAGCAGTACTGGGAGGGTGGTGGATGTGTAGCAGACGACCTAGAAGCTCAAATTGCTGAGGAAAAAGGACATTGGGAGTGTGGAGAGCAGGACTGACCCTGGTGGCCACTATTATGAGCATGTTCCCCAGGAGCGTGGTCAGGTAAATGACCAGAAAGAGCAGAAAGAACCAGCCTGTAGGTTGGAGTGGTTGGAAAATCCCAAGATTATGAATTCAGTGAAAAATGATTGATTGCTCATTTCCAATGGTATGATAGCTACAAACAGAGAAAAAGAGACCATGAGGAGAATGGACTGAGAGCACCCCAAAACAGGCTTGTCAATCTGCAGCAACAGGGCAAATAATATTGTATACAGAGATGCCTGGACTTTGGAAAGAGACGTATAAGAGTGACTTTAGAGAGAGCATAACTTCTCACAGACTTTTGCATGAGTGCTCTTTTGTAAGAATAAATGGAGACTTGGTCAAAATGCACAACCAGCTATCAACCCCTGTGTCTCATTGAATCTGCAGTATCTCCCTCCTAACACTGCGCTTCACTGTGATAAATTCTTTTTTGTATGTCTGTTATTTCAAGTAATAAGTTTTCATTGTGGAAAAATGAAGAAAATGCAGAAAGTTATTCAGAAGAATAGAACAGTTAACAACATCAAAGCTCTGTTTGCATTCATCCCATTCTACCTCTATCTATCTTTAAAATATCCAAAGCAAAATTTCCCAATATTGTTGTACTCTATTTAGTTGTTTGCCTTGTAATCTTAATTTCCTAACATGAAATTAAGTTAATATCTTCCTTTTTATTGAACATAGAAAACTTCCATTCCATTTACTATCATAAATATTGGAATAGAAGCTTTCATACATATGTATCTGTGATCACCTCTGATTATTTCTTAAAAGTAAAATTATAAGTCACCTGCTTTTAAATACATTAATCTATTTTTTTCAGTAGAAACTTTTATTTTTTTAAGTTTTATAAGATACAAGAAATTTTGACAAATGATATATACTTAGGTATTTTTCTTCTTTTATATTATAAGATTTACCTCACCAAACATTACATTTCCTGAAAAAAAATGATTGATACAATTACTGATTTTCTATCATGTTCCCCATGCTAATCCGTGATCCAATATTTTCAACTAAAATTTCTGTTCCTTTTTCAATCTTAAATGAAAAATATCATAGTAAAACAGTAGGCTCTTGGTCCAGATAGATGTGGATTGAAATCTATCTGTTGAATAATCTGTTGAATAATTCAGTTACTTTAGAAACACAAATACTGGAACATTAATAACATTGACAAATCTAAAAAAAAATTTTCTGGGTGAAAGAAGCCAGATACAAAATATATACTGTATGTTTCCTTTAAATAAAGTTCAAAAATTAGCAAAACAGTTATAATGGTCAAGTAATAATGGTGGTCTTTTTTTTTTTTTTGGAGCTCAGGGGTGATATCAGTTGAAGCATGAAGGAATTTTCTAAAGTGATGGAAATGTTTTATATCCTGATTTTTGGTAGTTCATATATATGTAAAATATTATAAACCTGTACACTTTAGATCTGTGCATTCTTTGAGTACAAATTATAGTTCAATTTTTAAAAATATGCCTTATTTTAAAAAATAAGTAATTAATGGGGAAGAGTGGTACCTGCCTGTAATCCCAGGTACTTGGGAGACTAAAGCAGGAGGATCATAAATTTGAAACTCTGCATGGCCCCCCGCCCCAAATAATTGAAAGTGCTGGAGATATAGCTTCATGGTAGAGTGCCACTGGGTTCAAACCCCAGTACTGCAGTAAGTTAGTAAGTAAGTAAGTAAGTAAGTAAGTAAGTAAGTAAATTGATAAATAGAAGTGAAAGCATTTTTTCAAGATGATTTTTAACTCAGGATTGGTTGGAACCACATCTAAATATTTTTTTAGGTCTCTAAGAGGTTAAGTATTTTCTCCCAATTTTTGCATTTATCTACTTCTTTTTTACCACAGTGATAGTCCAGGACATATCACATTTTACAAATGACATCAGTTGTTTCCTGATCACGATCTGTTTGAAGCAGTGAATGTGATTGGTGGGTGCATTCTGTCTGTATCACAAATACAAAGCGTTGCTCACCATGATGGAAGAGCGTGTGCATGTGTGTGTGTGTGTGTGTGTGTGTGTGTGTGTGTGTGTTATTGGTTGTGGGATTGAGAACACTGTCTTATAGTTAGTGGGATGGCAAGTTGGCATCTCAGGCAACATTGATGGCAGAAATCTCAAAGAATATAGCAGGAATCTGCCATCTAAGGCTCAGCAAGCTCAGAACACTTGGTTATCCTAATTGCTATTAATAAAAAGACCCTCACTATTGAACTTCTCTGAGAGCTGCATCACACTGGGGCGGGAGAAGGGAGCCCATTTCCATAGAGATGTACCCTGTTTCTATGGAGACTCCAGCTAGGCTTCAAGGAGCTGGTGGGATAGTACCAGTGGATGCTGCCAAGCCCTGGGTCAATCTGAGGAGTTTGCTACTTTAGGAGAGATGGCAGGGTATCAGCCTATGTGGCCGGGACTAGGCTCTGTGAAGCTGTGTCAGGCCTGATTTCTAAGCAAGGTACATGGCAATAGAAACCTCGGTAAACGTCCCACCCCCCACCATGCCATGGGCCACCAGAGAGCCCAGGTGTGTCTCTGGAAGCCAGGCTTGGGTATGAGCATGGACAACAATGATTGCAGAGTATTAACAATAGGGGACCATAAATCTCTTTCAGGTGAGTGCAGACTGAAAACTGGGACATCTGGAGGGAGAATAACTTGGTTTTAGATAATCATCAGATCTCTAGGTCTAGAACACGCAGATAGACCCACTCATGGAATTGTGCGTGTGAGTCCAAGGAGCAGGGGTACATAACTGTGAAACCTGGTTCCCCATATTTTAGACACACCTGTTTAGTTCAAAAGAGTAATCTGAGTGCTAAAACAAGATCAAAATGAAGTGGTCTGTATCTGAAGACGTGCTATGTTGACGGTGGAAGAAAATCTCTGAAGCCCTCATGGAGAAGGATATGGTGAACTTTAAAGTCCTAGTTGAAGAGGACACGGTAAAGACAACAAATCAGTCTGGGCAGGCTGGCTAGCTGGTGGGATCACTCAGGAAAACAGGACTATGTGAGGAATAGCAGATTAGAGGAGGCTTTGGTGGATTTGATTTGAGTAATGTTGAATTGTGAGTTATCTGTGGGATAATCACGTGGAAATGCCCTTCACAGACAGCCTAGAACTGCAGGTGTCGATTTGGGAGTCATTGTCTTAAAGGCAAATGTTACAGCAAAGGGTGAATATGAAATCTCCCAGGAGAATAGAGAAAGTAGAGAAGGAAATAGAAAAAGTAGAAATTCTTGTGATACTTGGTGTTCACGAAAATTGTAGTAAAAGTTTATCCAAAAATGACTAAAAACACCACACTATCCAGTTCAGTTGTAGGTATCACTTTCTCTAAATAATTTCCCTAAAAAAAAGGTTACCTTATTAGCATTGATTTACAATAAATCAACTTTGAAATGGAGCTGCAAGCTACATGTACTTGACATTTCTTACGTTCTCTGTTTTCTCTATCAACTACCTGGATGAACTTCAAGTCATTTAGAAATCAATGACATGTACTTTCTTTTAACTCCCCATATCAAAAAGATCAATATGACAATCTCTTTTATAGGTAGATATCTAGATGTTTTCAAAAAAAAAAAATAAAATTCCACATAGAAGGCAGTTCCAGCAGATTTTACTATGGGACATTGGTATATGGTCTGTGGATGTGTAAAAGGGAAAACTAAACGTAAATGTTCAGGGATTTAAAAATACAATCTCTGAAGTTGTGCATACTGCTATTGTAAAGGTCTTAAATATAAAGTTCAGTTCAGGAGGGACAATTTCATAGGGCATTAAAAAATCTCCCAATGTATGTTTATATAATTTTATCTACATATAAGTTTTTCCTTGGTTTTACTGGCTAATTTTTTCTAGGTCACGGGTGTGAGGTAGGGTGAAGGATGATATCCAAACAATTTTACTTATCTTCTATGCTCTTTATTAATGTAGGGCATTAGATTGAATCATAATCATGGTCACCATTAGAATCCATTATTAACAATCATAACTCATGAATGACACTTTATGACACAATATGTACTTGCTCTTTAGAATTTATATAATGCAGCATAGGAATTAGATCAACTTAATTGTCAACCCTCTGCTCTGCAATAATAATAACCATAATTATCATAATCATCTAGAACATATATCATAGAAAAATAATTTGAGTGTGAGTCTTCTTAGATTGCTTCAATACACATAAATGCCTGACTTTAAAAACCTTGTATAATGTAGTTTAAATGTGGCATGTTTTCTGTAAAAATTAGATTGAATTTCGGATAATCCATTCTATCAAAACACAGTGAATTTCTTTGAAAAGATGAATTTTTACTTACCTGAATCCAATCACGATTTTTCAAATTGAGTAACGAATAGAGACACATATTAGATAAAAATACCTAACACTTATTAAAAGCCTATAAGACTTTTACATGCATTAACTTATTTGGTTTACACAACAACTTATAAGATAACCTATTATCCCCATTTTACAGAAAAAAGAATTGAAATTAATGCACAATATATAAATGCAAGTAGGGAAACATTAATGAATCCCTTTAATTTGCATAATGTACATTAATTTGTACATTTAATATGTATTAACAGTTATGATTTAAGAAACAAAAAAGAAATTGACTCAGAAAATTTATCATGTAATAACTATTATTTGTAGTGATACTTTGTTACCTGATGATCATACCATATATTAGTAAACTGTCTTATTATCTTCAATGCCCAGACATTCTTGTCTTTGGGTCTAATAATTCATTGCACATGATTAATAGGCCAACACAGCTTTCATTAAAATTCTAAATCTCAGGGCCTTAAGAAGCTTAAAGTATTTAAATTTCAATAGAAAGTCAGTGCTTCAGTTAAGCACAACTAATTTTAAAATCTAAATATAAACAAAATAAAATAAATAAGTCTAGAGTCTTAAAAGAAGAACTTTTTTTTTTGCTTTGGCAATAAATGAAATATTTTGCTGACTAACCTTAGGGATTCATTTCCTCAAACGAAAAAAAAATGGGCATGACCAAAACGAGGAAGAATGGTGTGATCATGAAAACCCTTATGCACATCAGGGCAACAGTGATTCCTATCTGATCTCAATAGCACAAGCAATGATAAAAATTTTTAAATCCAATTTTCATGTTGCCCAGTAAATTGCTTAAAACACACACACACACACACACACACACACACACAGTACAAGGTTAATTTATTCAGAAAAATATCTGAATGATTTCACGTGCTTGTGGCAATGTGAATTTATTACTGTGAAATCTATGAGCTATCTGGCCTGGCCCAGAGTTGTCCTCATATCCTTCCATTTGGTGTGGGTAATTGGAGCCGAGTGAAAGATCAGAGGTCATTGTGCAGAACAGTTGGCCTCAGTCAGTGAGTTCCAAGTGTTCCCAGTGACGCTGGTCTAAGGACACACTTTGGGAGAGGCTGGGCTCTTTCACCTAACATGCAGGGATGCCCTTACCCCTAACTCGTAGGTTTAAAATCTTAACAAATTCACCAGGAAAAAGCCTCCCTCCTGTCTTGGAGATTCAGCACTAAATTCAGCATTTAACATCTCTTTCAGTTCTGTTTTTTTGGGGCCGGGGTGTAGGGGGGCAGTTACCGGAGATTGAACTCAGGAGCTTGACCACTTAGCCACATCCCCAGCCCTATTATATATTTTATTCAGAGACAGGGTCTCAGTGAGTTTCTTGGTGCCTTGTTTTTGCTGAGGCTGTGTTTGAACTCACTATCCTCCTGCCTCAGCCTCCTGAGCTGCTGGGTTACAGGCGTACAACACTGTGCCAGATCTTTCAGTTCTTTTTATTTTACCTGTGCTTCTTCTAGCATAAAGGGGAAAAGGAAGACAAATTATTACCTCTTACGATATGTCAGAGCCTTCTAGTTATAAAATTCTTCAAAATAAAAAATTTTCATTTCCATTTAGGATTTTAAAATTTCTTTTCTTGGTAGTGGTAAGTTTCAATTCAAACCAATTTTGTTCCTATACAGGGTCTAATTTAGTCCTAAGCCAGATCTACTAAGAAACCCAAAGAGGATAAGATCTGATCCCTTTCCTGCTGCGCTCCTCCCCTGACTCAGGCAATGGCAAGGCCCTACTGAGGTGGATGGCGCAAGGCATCCATCCTCTGGAGGAGCGCAGTATGTTTCTGGGAATGGGCTGATTTGTTTTTGTATTCCTTTAATAAGTATAGTTTTGATTTCTCATATGACCATTAAGTAAAAAGGAAAAATCATGACTTTCCGAATGAATGCAACTACTTCTAAAGCATAGATCTGTTTGCTCTAAATGCAATGATTTAGCTGTGGAGTGTAAATTGTTAATGTCTAAAGAAAAACTCCCTGTATTCCTGTCAAGGAAGTTTTTGAGAAATTAAATTAAAATCTAGAGAAGGAAAATTAATGTCAAGAAGATAGATTAGTGCTTAGTACTGGGCAACTTGTTCTTGTTCCTGTGCACAATGGTTTGTGCTCTTACTTTTGTTTGGTTACAAGTAATAACAAATCAACTACTTGCCGTAACCATGGCACCGGTTCCAGTCAGTAAGTCAAGAGAAAATAGTCAAGGTATAGGCCAATAGTTTGGGACATTTGTAACTATTATTAAAAATTAACTAAGCAGAAACAGCTCAAAGCAAAACTCGAACTGAAAGTACAAATGCTTGCTTATGCATAAGCCAAGATACATTCTTCTATTCTAATTGTAGCTACGAAATATTTTGTTTTGTTTGAATAATGATTCCTGTTTTGTAACCACAAAGTACTGTAAGCCTGCCAAAATGAAAAGTATATATGATCAACTTCACAAGTCAAGATTGGGATCAACACCTTCACTTTGGTGTCTGTGTTGTTTCTCCACCCCCTCTTTCGCCGACTCCTCACCATCTGTTCGTCTCCTGAGACCCCCTGTTGGAGCTGGTCTCAGACACTGTCCTTCAACCAAGTTACAATCTAATGGGAAGATGAACTCAATATGTGCACTAAAGTTGGTAACAATTCTATGTAATCTACAAATTATCATTATTTTCCCTTAGTGTTTGCTTGGGCAGCTCTGGGAATGGAGCACTTAATACTTGTCAAAGCCCCTCATTCTATCTTGAATATGTGCACCTCCAGGTCCTAGTTGGGCCTCTCAATTGTGTACTAAACACTGGCGCAACACCTTGTGTAAATGTGAAATCAATAAAGGTTGAAGAATGAAGAAGGTCTGTCAAGTACATCCATGGAGCAGAGTTTTTAAAAGATTCTTTAAAGACGGTACTGTGTGGGACCTAAAGATTCTAACAGAGACTTGACAGAGGCGAGAGGAAATTTCTGTTCAGTGGTTGTGGTGCAGATATCTTGCTGAGAAAAATAAAGCCTCTGTGGGCATAAGTGAGGCAGCATAGCCCAGCGGCTTCTGAGGAACTCAGTGTCTCCTGTCTCCTAAACATATCCCTTATGGAGACCATCGGCTCAGTTCCCACAGAACAAGCAGCTCTGCATCTTTCTTTCCCAATCAGTCATCTCAAAGTCAGGTGACCGAGAATGAAGTCACCTATGAGTGACCCCAAAATATAGTATTTCTAAAGGAGGGGGGTTGTGTATGAAGTAGATTACTCACAAGCTTCAGGGACTTATTACAGTTAATAAATTGCTTGCAACTCCCCTCCCCAAGCATCCATGTGTTGTAAGATAAAGATGAAAACCCCTAGTTAGTGAATGAATACGTTTCTAAACATAACTTCTTCTACAATAATGATTTTTATTTAAACAGATATTTTGGTAGGTCTATTATTATGCTATATTGTATCAAAATGGGAATCTGTCCCTATACTTTCTTCCTAAAAATTATTCCTTTTTGTCCTGCTCATCAAAAGCAGAGGATTAACACTTAGCATTATCTATTGTTTATCATAAGTAATTTTCCACACACATCATCTCACTTAAGGAATTTAGGCATTCCAGGGTTTCTGGTTATGTTTTGGGTTTTTTTCCAGTACTGGAGGCATCATGCTAAATCCTTCAGGTTTTGTGATAACCTCTGAAGTTATTTCTACTCTGGAAATACAAGCAGTATTGTGGAAACTTAGACACACATAGAAAAGGTGCTATGATAGGTCATTACATAAATGCCACCAAAATGGTAATGAAAATATGTACAATATTGTGTAATATGTTTTTAAGGTGTAGGTATATCTTGATTCTGGGATAGTGTTTTTGAAAATTGTGATGGTAAATAAACTACTTACCAGCAATCTCACAGAGAAGCGTAGATTTCTGGTTTTGGTGTGGCCCTTGCTGCTCTCCATACTAGCACCTGGGCTGCAAAGAAAGCTCATGGTAAAACTGGCTGTTGGTCTCCGTTCACCACAAAATGGACCTGTTATTCTGAAAGTTGCCTTTCGCATATCTGTGGCCTCATGAAGGAGTCAAAATCCTCTGATCTCTCACAATTCATTTTCCTGTGATGGACATTTATAGAGGTCTGGGGCTGACTTGTTATAAATATGCATGGAGCCTTTCCTCTGCAGGTGCTCTGGGACTCCTCAGTGTGCAAACACAACTCAAGGGCAACGGCTTGAGTTCAACTGCAACAATGGAGAGCAGTTAATTCGCTGTTGGATTCATTAATGTCTTGGCAATCACCTGTTCCCAGCATGCAGAGAGAAGATCAGCGTCCTCTCTCTTCTGGGATGTGGGTGAGCGAAGTTCAGAGTGAGATTTCTGCTAAGAAGTTGTGGGTGGCTGAAACCTCAAGACTGCCTTCCCTTCCCGCTAGGGAGAGAAGGGGTCAGGGTGGGTGTACACTTATTGGGATGGATTTCGCACGGCATATAAAGTTTTTCCTTCATGTTACATACTTTGCCAGATGGACAGATATCAGAAGCCACAATATTAAAAGCATCCCCACTATCTTCAGCTGATCCACTCCTGCTAAGGGCTGATCCTTTACCAAACCCTTTATGACATTGTGCCTCTTAATTTTATGATCCTGCTGATGCTCATGACCTGGTGAAGAAATTGTTTGCTATGGAGTTTAAAAGTAGGGGAAAAAAAGAGTCATCACACAGCTCTTTCGGGCACAGATGGAGAAAAGACAACAAGCTTGAAAGTCTTGTAGTATTTTACTGCACAAAAATAAAAATAAAAGTATTAGATAAAGAGGTAAGTCTCTAAAACTTATAATTTCCTATAATACAATGAGGTTTTCCTCATGCTTAGGAGAGACACATTAACAGTACTCCTAAAAGATCTTAGAATGATTAGCCATCATGGAAAGGCAAAGCTAAAGCACATTTGAGAAAGCACTTCACACATTCCAGGGCCTTCACAAAAAAAGGAATGATAATGATGTGTTGTTAAGGGAGTGAGGAAATCAGAAGCTTTATTCACCACTCTTAATAATAAGGTAAGCTGGTTCCACTGGTCTGAAAATGATCTGGAACTTCTTCAGAAAGTTAAATATGGAGTTAACGATCCACCTCTTCCACTCCTACTTACAAACTCAAGATAAATAAAAAAGTTGTCCACCAATGATTGTTGAGAGCCACAGCCAAAGGGGCCCCAGCAAACTTCCAGCTGCCAGCAAGCTTCAGACTGCCAGATGATGAATGGCTCACAGCGGCCCCAGCAACATCTAGCTGATTGGCTCCTCCACGGAGCTGCTCACTGGGGGACTTCTTTAGCTCCGCCCACGTGACCCAGCCAATCGGCCTCAAGAGCAGGAGGATTGTGGGAGGTTGGGAGGTTGGTGTGAGGAGAGGCTTGTGGAAGCCGGTGGTGGCAGTTGGGCTCTGAGGTTTTTTTTCCTGGAGCTGTTTTGTTTGGCGTTTGTAGTTCTAAAAATAAAGTTAGTTTCTTTTTGACAAGTGGCTCCTGATTTGTGCCAAGCCAGACTTCGGCAAATGATTTGTACATGAATGTTTATATAATGTTCATATTATATATAATGTTCATATTATATATACGAATCTTATTCATATTAGTCAAAAAGTGAAAATGACCAGGCAGGTCTGTAATCTAGCTACTCAAGAAGCTGAGGCAGGAGGATCACAAATTCAGGGACAACCTGGGCAAATTTGCAAGACCCTGTCTCAAAACAAAATTTTTAAAAGGGTTGGGCTTTGGCTTAGTGGTAGAACATTGTTTAGTGTGCAGCAGGCACCAGGTTCAATCTGCAGTACGACACCCACACAGACACAAAGTAAAAATTACTTTCCAGTGGGAAATGAACAAAGAAATGTGGCATTTTCATAAGATGGAAATCAGTCACAATAAGGAGGAATAAACTAAAATACTAATACAAGCTACAATATAACTGAAAATTGTAAACATCCTAAGTGAAAAGAGTCATATCCAAAAGGCGTATATGGTATTCTTCATTAAAAATATCTACAGAAACTCGAGTGTATACATGGGTCTTTTCACATGTGAAGGAGAAACACAGAAATGGTGTTTATTTAAAACTTAGAATCAAGATCCATTAGGAAAATGCAAGTCAAAGTGACATTGCACATAGCACTTCACATTCACTAGTGTTGGCTTGAACTGCAATATTGGGGGAAAGGAGATTGACTGCTTTGGGTATAAGGTTTTTGGGAAGAGAAAAATAATAAAAATATTCTGAAATACCTGTGGATTAGAGAACCCAGGTTAGGTCACAATGTGTCACATACTTAGCACAGTGTGCTTTCCCTGGTTGGAGGGGCACCACAGTGGTCATGAGACACTGTGTATGGATCAATCAAACCTCTGTTCTCTTTGTCAGTCCTTCTGTACCACAGTCTTCAAACTCTGCTCTCTGCATCAGTCCGTATGCACCCAAGTCTCCAAACTCTGCTCTCTGCAACATTTCTTCTGCACCCCAGTCTCCAACCTGTACTCTCTGTAACTGTCCTTCTGCAACTCAGTCTCCAACCTCTGCTCTCTGTAACGTTCCTTCTGCACCCAAGTCTCCAACATCTGCTCTCTGCAACGATCCTTCTTCTACCCAGTCTCCAAACTCTGCTCTCTGTAAAATTTTTTTTGTATCTCAGTCTCCAAAGTCTTCTTTTTGTAACGGTCCATCTGCACCCCAATTGCCAAACTCTGCTTTCTATAAAAGTCCTTTCAAACCTCAGACTCTCCCCTCTGTAACAGTCCTTCTAAGCCTCAATCTGAATCCTCTGCTCTCTACATCGATCCTTCTATACCCCAGTCTCCAAACTGTGCTACCTGTAACAATCCTTCTGCATCCAAGTCTCCAACATCTGCTCTCTGTAACAGGTCTTCTGCAACCCAGTCTCCTAACTCTGCCCTCTGTAACAGTCCTTCCGCACCCCAGTCTCCAACCTCTGCTCTCTACAAGGATCATAATGCATCCCAATCTCCAACATCTGCTCTCTGCAACAGTCCTTCTACACCCCAGTCTCCAACCTCTGCTCTCTGCTACAGTCCTTCTGCATCCCAGTCTCCAACCTCTGCTCTCTGCAACATTTCTTCTGCACCCCAGTCTTCAACCTGTGCTTTCTGTAACTTTCCTACTGCACCCTGGTCTCCAAACTCTGCTCTCTGTTGCGATCCTTCTGCACCTCAGTCTCCAAATTGTGCACTCTGTAACGATATTTCTGCACCCCAGTCTTTAAACTGTGCTCTCTGCAACAGTCCTTCTGCACATCAGTGTCAAAAATCTGCTCTCTGTAACAATCCTTCTGCACCTCAGTCTCCAACCTGTGCACTTTGCAATTATCCTTCGGCACCACAGTCTTCAACCTCTGTTCTCTTTAACAGTTCTTCTGAACACCAATCTCTAAACTCTTCTCTCTGTAACAGTTTTTCTATACCGCAGTCTCCAAACTCTGGTCTTTGTAAAGGTCCTTCTGCACCCCAATATCCAACCTCTTCTTTCTGTAACAGTCCTTCTGCACCTCAGTCTCAAACCTCTGCTCTTTGTAACATTCCTTCGGCACTTCAGGCTGACACCTCTCCTCTCTGCATGATCCTTCTGCACCTCAGTCTCCAACCACTGCTCTCTGCAACAGTCCATCTGCACCTCATTCTCCAAATTCTGCTCTCGGTAAGATGCTTCTGCACCCCTGTATCCAACCTCTGCTCTCTGTAACAGTCCTTCAGCACCCGAGTCTCCAACCTCTGCTCTTTGTATCAGGACTTCCGCACCTCAGTCTCAAACCTCTGCTCTCTGCAACAGTCCTTTTCCACCCTAGTCTAAAAATTCTGCTCTCTACATCAGTCTTTCTGCACACTAGTTACCAACATCTGCTCCCTGCAACAGTCCTTCTGCACCTCAGTTGTGGTGAGCCGTTCCTGCGGACTGTGGTCGCCATTACATGATGGCGCTGGCTCCGTTGTGGTCTGTGAAGGACAACTCCATATCAAAGAGAGTTGGCGTGTTCCCAGCTCCTTATCAGAGAAAGTTGGCGTGTCATTTTCTAGCACCCTGTGAGAAGTGTACACGTGGCAGCTTTGCATTGGGGTTCGAGGTGCTTTATTAAGGCTGGGAGGGGCATCCAATTATTATTCCAGGTAGTAGAAGAATCATTAGAAGAATATCAAGGGCCTGAATAAACTGCTGAAAGAAGATTCCTGAGTCGCGTCTTCCTTGCGGGCAAGGGGGTCGTGACAAGTGGTGCCGAGACCCGGGAGAAAAGAAACAAAGAAACACCCAGGAACCAGAACTTTCAGCAGTCAGGGAGGCGCGCCGGTAAGTCCCAGGTAAGGTGGGACCCGCTGTTAAAAAGCGGAGGCTCCTCTATACATAAAGAGGGAGCATTAAAAGGTACCTGCTCCTCTGTAAAAAGAGAGGGCGTTACATCTCATAGCAAATGCACTCTGTATTTTTGTTTTGTTTTCTGTGTATGTTCGTTTTGTTTTGTGTACTTTCACTTTCAATTTCTGTGTTTTCTTGTGTTGCGTTATGGGTGCTGTGACTTCAAGTCCACTCCTTCTAGCCCTCGATGGCCTTTTACGTTCCAAGGGACTGGAGGTGAAACGCAGTACCTTAGAGAAATTTTTACAGAGAGTAGATACAGCTGCACCGTGGTTTGCATTTTCAGGCAGCCTCACTACACCCAGCTGGGATAAATTAGGCAAAGACTTTGACTTTGCTCGTGAGCAGGGCATGCTAGAGGGCGGGGTGCTACCCCTCTGGAAGATGGTCCGTAGTTGTCTTACGGATGGCAGATGCCAAGAAGCGCTTGTTAAAGGGCAGGAGGTTTTAGAACAATTGCATGAGGAAAAATCAGAAACAACAGAGAGTGAAGTGTCTCAGGAAGAGGGGAGTGTGCGGGGCGTGGAGAACGGGAGGAGACTGTATCCAGATCTCAGTGTGCTGCGCACGCCCCCATGCGAAAGTGGGTCAGAGGTAGAAGATAATGAAGAGAAGGAGCTGGAGACGCTGTCTCGGCAGTTAGGGAGTTTAGGTACAGGGAACAGAGATAAGCAAGGGCTCAAGAACAGACAGCCTCCCGATCCGCCTCCGTATGGCGGGGTGTTTCAGGCTGCCGCTGCTTTCCTCTGTTCCTCAGGGCTGGCATATCATTGCTATTGACATTAAAGACTGTTTCTTTTCTATTCCTTTGCATCCTAAAGACTCACAGCGTTTTGCCTTCACCCTTCCCTCGTGTAATCACGAGGAACCAGATCAAAGGTTTGAGTGGGTTGTTTTACCACAGGGAATGTCTAACAGTCCTACGATTTGCCAGATGTATGTAGGGAAGGCACTCGCACCTCTCAGACAATATCCTTCCATTAAGATTATTCATTATATGGATGATGTATTATTGGCAGCCAAATTAGAACAGTCAGTTTATGAGGCCTATAAAGACTTGGTGAAGTTGTTAGCTCAGTATGGATTACATATTGCACCTGAGAAGGTTCAAACAGGGGATTCTATTCAGTATTTGGGAGCGACGATTGGATATGACATGTTAAAACCACAAAAAGTTACTATAAGAACTCAAGATCTCCAAACTCTAAATGATTTTCAAAAACTGTTGGGAGATATTAATTGGATAAGAGGTTATTTACATATTCCTAATATCGTGCTCCAGCCTTTGTATGCTATTCTTAAGGGTGATCCAGATCTTACTTCCCCTCGTACCCTCACTAAGGAGGCCAGAGTGGCCCTTATAAAAGTAGAAGAAGCTATACAACATGCTACTCTATGCAGGCTCCAGAGTGATAAACCTTTCCAGTTATGTGTGCTTGCCACTATGCGGCAGCCTACTGGAGTACTGTGGCAAGATGGGCCTTTACTATGGATCCACCCACATGTATCCCCAGGAAAATCTTTAGAATACTATCCTGATGCTGTTGCAGCGTTAGCTTAGAGGGATTCAACAGAGCATTCAATTTTTTGGACAAGCACCTTCTTCTCTTATCATACCCTGTTCTAAAGTTCAACTTAATGTTTTGTGTGCTACTCTAGACAACTGGGCCATTCTATGTTGCTCGTTTCAAGGGGATATTGATAATCATTACCCTTCTCATCCATTACTCCATTTTGTTAAAGAGCATCCTATCATTTTCCCTAAAGTAACTTCACCCACTCCAATTCCAGGGGCTGTTAATATTTTTACTGATGGCTCTAAGTCTGGAATGGGAGCTTATGTGATTAATGACTCTCCCCCTGTCCAGCATCAATTTGCTCCTGGAAATCCACAATGGGTAGAACTGCAAATTGTCATTGAAGTTTTTAAACAGTGTTCTTTTCCTTTCAATCTCATTTCGGACTCCATCTATGTGGTGCAGGCGCTCAAAATTCTGGAGGCTGTAGGAGCTATTAGTGACACCCATGCTGTGTCTGCTTACTTTAATCAGCTTCAACAGCTTATACGTAGCCGTACTGCCCCCTTCAATCCAATGCACATTCGGGCTCACACCTCTCTTTCTGGCCCGTTATCACAGGGTAATGCCTGTGCTGACTCGGCAACTAGGAGCCAGTTGGTATGCTTGGCCTCCTCCTTAGAAGAAGCTGAATTGTTTCATCACAACTTTCATGTCAATGCTATGACACTGCGCAGACGTTTTTCCATCTCCAGAGCAGATGCTCGTCAGATAGTATTACAATGTCCCCATTGTGTCACATTTCTTCATCCTCCTACTTATGGTGTAAACCCACGAGGATTGAAGCCATTGGTCGTCTGGCAAATGGACGTAACTCACGTGCCTGACTTTGGTAACCTCAAATATGTACATGTTTCTATTGACACATACTCTGGAATTATTCATGCTTCTGCTTTATCGGGAGAAAAGGCACGTAATGTTATTACTCATTGCTTAGAGGCATGGGCAGCATGGGGTGCACCTGCATCCCTTAAGACTGATAATGGACCTGCTTATACTGGCAGACAGTTTACATCTTTTTGTTCTACTATGGGAGTACAACTTGCTCATGGGTTGCCTTACAATCCTCAAGGGCAAGGCATTGTTGAACGTGCCCACCGCACCTTAAAAGAAACCTTAGAAAAACAAAAAGGGGGAATAGGAGTTGACCACACTCCTAAAGAACGCCTGTCCTTAGCTCTTTTTACCATTAATTTTTTGAATTTGGATATTCATGGCCGCTCTGCGGCCGATAGACATGTGTCCCCTCAGCCCTCTGTGACTGGCTATGTTAAGTGGAAGGATGTTCTTACGGGCCAATGGAACGGCCCTGACCCCGTGCTGACATGGGCACGAGGATCTGTATGTGTTTTTGCCCAGGATCGCACGGAGCCGCTGTGGATCCCTGAACGCCTGACAAGAAGAGTCTCGAGATCTACTAACCAGCAGCAGGAGGTGCCACAACAGCCCCATGATGAGGAGCTTCATTCTGATGAGTGCTCTGGCTCTGATGCTGGTGCCAACGGTACAGATGGCACCAATGCAGTGGTGGGCAGTGGCACGGGCATGGCCAATGCCAATGCCAGTTCATAGTAATTCTAGTGTCCTCCCCACTCTTTTTTCTACCTCATGTGAGATGTCTGCTCCTTGTACCTCTCCTAGAGGGGACATGGAAAATATTTTTAATCAGTCTCAAGTTAATCTCACAGGAGTTTTTTGTTTCAGCCTTGGGAACACTAATTGTATTAGCCTTAAGACCAAAAATTTGACTAACTGGGAGGACCCATTGCGGTCCAGTCGAGTCTCAGGGAGTATTCTCAGTGCTGTATTGAGCCAAGTAGTTTCAGGGAAGCAATCAGGCTCAGGGACCCCCGCAACTAGCTCTGTTTTAAACATAACTACTTTAGCTATTATCTCCGAGGTATTAATCCCAATGCCTCCTTCTTCTAATAGTACTTGTAATGCCACTCATTTCAAGGCCTCTCCTTACTGTACCCCTAATTTTGGTTTTCCCCCGACATTTACGCCTTGTCAGGATCATTCTTGGGAGAAACATCAAGTTGCTAAAGGTTTCTCCTTTTCCCCCCCTCTGAAGAGATATGTTTATAACTTTAACAACAATGCCAACTCCTCTACAGGAACAGGTTGGTCCTGGTTTCAATGGCTAATTTCCAATGAGAAGGGGGCTTCAGCCGATATTTCCGCATTGGCTCAATTACTAGGAGCCAAAAGTTGGCTGGCTAATGTTTCTGGCACTACTAAGGAGAGTGAACGAGGTAATAGGCTTACATCTGTTTCTTTCAACTCTCTGTTACATTATGCCACATTGCCTCCTGCAATGGTCTGTATCCAATCCCCGTTCCTGTTCCTTTTAGCTAATCACACCTCGTCGGGGATGCTGGATTGTTCTATTATTACCTGTTTCTTATCTGAGTGTTGGAATGGTTCTTGGACTGTAGCAGTAATTATGAAAATTCCAACTTTTGTCCCAATCCCAGTCACTGCGGATCCAGATAAATTTCCTATTGTAGAGCTACTTAGAGTCCGCAGAGATTTTGGAATCACAGCAGCTATAGTGACAGCCGTGGCGGCATCTGCTGCTGCAGCAGTTACGGCCGGAGTAGCCATGGCCAGTCAAGTACAAACTGCTGCCACTATTAATCAAGTTGTTCAACAAACGTCCACTATACTTGAATCGCAAAATGCGATTAATCAACATATTTTGTCGGGGATTTTAGCTACCAACCAAAGAATAGATTTTCTTCAAGCTCAGGTAGAAGAATTGGCTGACCTAGTACTTTTAGGCTGCATTGACCAACGTGCACATTTATGTATAACCTCTGTCAGATTTAATGATTCCAGGAATGCTTCCCACATTATTGGTGGATATCTGGCCGGAAATTGGTCCATGGAAGTGGAAGACATGATCCAGTCTCAACTAACCCAGATAGCTGTCTTGAATAGTACCCGTGTCGATCCCGTGACTCTGGGTCAATTCACCAATTGGATATCTTCTGCTTTTTCCTTTTTTAAAGAGTGGGTGGGAGTAGGCATTTTTGGTGCACTGTGTTGTTTTGGTATGTTCCTCTGTTTGTGGTTTCTCTGTCGCCTTAAGGCTCGTAGTGCTCAAGATAAGGCTATGATCATACAAGCTCTTGCTGCTTTAGAAACTGGCAACTCGCCACAGGTCTGGCTTGCGCATCTTAAGCACTAAACTTTTGACATGGTCATTGCACCCCAAGTTATCATAACATTGCACTGGGATTGACATGTCTTTCCTCGTTATTCTCTTAGTGTCAGAAAGCCCTTGCACTCTGCCGGTCTTGCTACCATTGCACGCAGATGGGTTTCTACACTAGTGCCTTTGACATGGTCGTTGCACCCCAAGTTATTATAACATTGCACTGGGTACGACATGTCCTTCTTTTGTCTTTCTCTTAGTGCTGGAAAGCCCTTGCACTCTGCGGGTCTTTTTGCCATTGCACGCAGAAGGGTTTCCACACTGGTCTTTATCTATCACTTTAAAGTCCGTGCCTTTCTTTCAGGGTGCTGCCAACTTGTTTGTAGTTGTACTTCTAGACAGCCACAGTTCAACCTCAGCTATTCCCTCTTACTCACCATCGTCACGATACAGGATGCGAGGCAAGGCACTGCACTTGAGTGATCCATTGAGAAGAGGGACCTCAAGGGGAGCATGTCCTATTGCATGCGGGTTTGACGTGTCTCCGCCCCGCCCCACGAAAAAAGGCGTTGGCTGATATGGTGTCAGGTCTGGGGAAGGCGCCCCCTGGGGCTGGCCCATACTATGCAGCCACTTTTGCACAGTGGGATAGGACCTCTACTCTTGCCTGTATTGTCTTAGTGAAACAAAAAGGGGGAGCTGTGGTGAGCCGTTCCTGCGGACTGTGGTCGCCATTACATGATGGCGCTGGCTCCGTTGTGGTCTGTGAAGGACAACTCCATATCAAAGAGAGTTAGCGTGTTCCCAGCTCCTTATCAGAGAAAGTTGGCGTGTCATTTTCTAGCACCCTGTGAGAAGGGTACACGTGGCAGCTTTGCATTGGGGTTCGAGGTGCTTTATTAAGGCTGGGAGGGGCATCCAATTATTATTCCGGGTAGTAGAAGAATCATTAGAAGAATATCAAGGGCCTGAATAAACTGCTGAAAGAAGATTCCTGAGTCGTGTCTTCCTTGCGGGCAAGGGGGTCGTGACACTCAGTCTCCCAACTTAGCTCTCTGTAAGATCCTTCTGCAACCCAGTCTTTAAACTCTACACTTTGTACCTGTCCTTCTGCACAACAGTCTCCAACTTCTACTCTCTGTAACAGGACTTCTGCAACCAAGTCTCCAACGTCTGCTCTCTGTAACAGGCTTTATTCACCCCAGTATAAAACCTCTTCTCTCTGCAACAATTTTTCTCAACCCCAGTTTCCAACATCTGCTGTCTGCAACAGTCGTTTTGAACCCCAGTCTCAAAACTCTGCTCTCTGTAAGATCCATCTGAATCCCTGTCTCCAACCTATGCTCTCTATAACAGTCCTTCTGCACCTCAGTCTTCAAATTCTGCTCTCTGTAACAATCCTTCTGCACCCCAGTCTCTTAAATCTGCTCTCAGCAATATTCTTTCTGCACCCCAGTCTTCAACATCTGCTCTCTGCAACACTCCTTCTGCACCCCAGTCTCCAAACTCTGCTATCTGCAAGGATCCTTCATGACCCCAGTCTCCAACCTCTGCTCTCAGCAACAGTCTTTCTGCTCCACAGTCTCCAACCTCTGCTCTCTATAAGATCCCTCTGAACTCTAGTTTCCAAACTCTGCTTTCTATAACATTCCTTCTCCACCCCAGTCTCCAACCTCTGCTCTCTGCAACAGTCCTTCTGGTCCCAGTCTTCGAGATCTGTTCTCTTTAACAGTCCTTCTGTTTTGCAGTCTCCAACCTCTGCTCTTTGTAAAGGTCCTTCTACACCCCAGTCTCCAAACTCTGCTTTCTGTATCAGTCTGCCTGAACCCCAGTCTCCAAAATCTGTTCTCTGTATCTATCATTTGCACCTCAGTCTTCAATCTACGCTTTATGTAAGAGTCCTTTTGCACTCCAGTCTCCAACCTCTACTCTAGGTAACAGTCCTATACCGCAGTCTCCAAACTCTGCTCTCTGTAAGGGTCCTTCAGCACCTTACTTTCCAAACTCTGCTTTCTGTAACAGTTTTTCTACACCTGAGTCTCCAAACTCTGCTCTCTGTAACAGTCTTTCTACACCCCAGTCTCCAATCACTGCTCTCTGTAAAAGTCCACCTGTACCTCAGTCTGAAACCTCTGCTCTCCACGATTCTTCTGCACCCCAGTCTCCAACCACTGCTCTCTGTAACAGTCCAACTGCACCTCAGTCTCCAACCTCTGCTCCTGTAAGATCCTTCAGCAACTCAGTCTCCAAACACTGCTCTCTATAACAGTCCTTCTGCACCCCAGTCTCCAACCTCTCCTCTCTGTAACAGACCTACTGCACAAATGTTTCCAAACTCTGGTCTATGCAACGATCATATTGCACGCCTGTCTCCAACCTCTGCTCTCTGCAATGATCCTACTTTACCCCAGTCTCCAACCTCTCATCTCTGAAACAGTCCTTCTGCATCTCAGTCTTCAACCTCTGCTCTCTGTAATAGGCCTTCTTCACCAGAGTCTCCAACCTCTTCTCTCTGCAATGATTCTTCTCCACAAAAGTCTCTAACATCTGCTCTCTGCAACTGTCCAACTGCACCTCAGTCTCCAACCTCTGCTCCTGTAAGATCCTTCAGCAACTCAGTCTCCAAACACTGCTCTCTATAACAGTCCTTCTGCACCCCAGTCTCCAACCTCTCCTCTCTGTAACAGACCTACTGCACAAATGTTTCCAAACTCTGGTCTATGCAACGATCATATTGCACGCCTGTCTCCAACCTCTGCTCTCTGCAATGATCCTACTTTACCCCAGTCTCCAACCTCTCATCTCTGAAACAGTCCTTCTGCATCTCAGTCTTCAACCTCTGCTCTCTGTAATAGGCCTTCTTCACCAGAGTCTCCAACCTCTTCTCTCTGCAATGATTCTTCTCCACAAAAGTCTCTAACATCTGCTCTCTGCAACTGTCCTTTTGCACCCCAGTCTGCAAACTCTGCTCTCTGTAACATCCATCTGAACGGAAGTCTCCAACCACTGCTCTCTGTAACAGTCCTTCTGCACCCCAGTCTCCAAACGCTGATCTCTGTAACAGTCCTTCCCCACCTCAGTCTCCAACCCCTGCTCTCTGTAACAATCTTTCTGCACCCAAGTCTCTAAAATCTGCTCTCTGCAACAGTCCTTCTCCACTCCAGTCTCCAATATCTGCTCTCTGCAACATTCCTTCTGTACCCCAGTCTCCAAACTCTGCTCTCTGCAACGAACATTCTGGACCCCAGTCTCCAACGTCTGCTCTCTGCCACAGTCCTTCTGCAATACAGTCTCCAAACTCTGCTCTCTGTAAAATATTTCTGCACTCCAGTCTTCAAACTCTGCTCTATGTAAAATTTGTTCTCCACCCCAGTCTCAAACCTCTGTCTTCTGCAACAGTCCTGCTGCTCTCCAGTCTCCAAAATCTGCTCTCTGTAACAGACCTTATGTACCGCAGTTTCCAACCTCTGCTCTCTATAACGGTCTTTTTGCAACCGAGTCTCCAAACTCTGATTTTTGAATTAGTCGTTCTGAACCACAGTCTCCAACCTCTGCTCTTTGTATCTATCCTTCTGCACCTCAGTCTTAAACCTGTGCTTTCTGTAACAATCCTTCTGCACCCCAGTCTCCAACCTCTGCTCTCTGTAACAGTCCTTCTGCACCCCAGTCTCCAAACACTGCTCTCTGCAATGAACCTTCTGGAACCCAGTCTCCAATGTCTGCTCTCTGCAACAGTCCTTCTGCAATACAGTCTTTAACCTTTGCTCTCTGTAAGATCTTCCTGCACTCTAGTTTTCAAACTCTGCTCTCTGTAAAATTTCTTCTCCACCCCAGCCTCAAACCTCTGTCCTCTTCAACAGTCCCTCTACTTCCCAGTCTCTGAGATCTGCTCTCTGACACAGACCTTATGTACCGCAGTTTCCAACCTCTGCTCTCTGTAACGGTCCTTCTGAAACCCAGCCTTTAACCTGTGATTTTTGAATCAGTCATTCTGAACCCCAGTCTCCAAACTCTGCTCTTTGTATATATCCTTCTGCACCTCGGTCTTCAACCTTTGCTTTCTGTAAGAATCCTTCTGCACCCCAGTCTCTAAACTGTGTTTTCTGTAACAGTCCTTCTATACTGCAGTCTCCAACCTCTGCTCTCTGTAACGGTCCTTCTGCACCCCAATTTCCAACCTCTGATTTCTGTAACAGTCCTTCTGTACGTCAGTCTCTAAACTCTGCTCTCTGTAACAGTCCTGCTACACCTCAGTCTCCAACCTCTGCTCTCTGTAACACTACTTCTACACCTCAGTCTAAAACCTCTGCTCTCCACGATTCTTCTGCACCGCAATCTCCAACCACTGCTTTCTGTAAAAGTCCACCTGCACCTCAGTATCCAACATCTGCTCTCTGTAAGTTCCTTCAGCAAACCAGTCTCCAAACTCTGCTCTCTGTAACAGTTTTTCTGCACCCCAGTCTCCAACCTCTCCTCTCTGTAACAGGCCTTCTGCACCCCACTCTCCATCCTCTGCTCTCTGCAAATGATCCTTCTGCACCCCAGTCTCCAAACTTTGCTCTCTGCAATGATCCTACTGCACCCCAGTCTCCAACCTCTGATCTCTGCAAAAGTCCTTCTGCACCTCAGTCTCCAAATTCTGCTCTCTGTAAGATCCTTCTGCAATCCTGTCTCCAACCTCTACTCTCTGTAACAGTCCTTCTGCACCCCAGTCTCCAACCTCTGCTCTCCGCAAGAGTCATTCTGCACCCCAGTCTCCAAACTCTGCTCTCTACAACAGTCCTTCTGCACCCTAGTTACCAACATCTGCTCTCTGCTACGGTACTTGTGCACCCCAGTCTTCAATCACTGCTCTCTGTAACAGTCCTCTTGTACTGCAGTATCCAAACTCTGCTCTCTGTAACGTTCTTTCTGTATGCCACACTCCAATCACTGCTTTCTGTATCAGTCCTTCTGCACCCCAGTTTCAAACCTCTGATCTCTGCAACAGTCTTTCTGCAACTCAGTCTCCAAATTCTGCTTTCTGTAAGATCCTTCTGCACCCCTGTATTTAACCTCTGCTCGCTGAAACTGTACTTCTGAATCTGAGTCTCCAAACTCTGCTCTCTGTAACAGGACTTCTGCACCTCAGTCTCCAACCTCTGCTCTCTGCAACAGTCCTTCTGCACCCCAGTCTCCACCTCTGCTTTCTACATTAGTCCTTCTGGACTCTAGTTACCAACATCTGCTCTCTGCAACAGTCCTTCTGCACGCCACTCTCCAACATCTGCTCTCTGCAACAGTCATTCTGCACCTCAGTCTGAAACCTCTACTCTCCACGATCCTTCTGCACCCCAGTCTCCAACCACTGCTCTCTGTAACAATCCACCTGAACCTTAGTCTCCAAACTCTGCTCTCTGTAAGATTCTTCAGCAACCCTTTCTTAAAAATCTGCTCTCTATACCAGTCCTTCTGCACCCCAGTCTCCAACCTCTCCTTTCTGTAACAGGCCTTCTGCACGCCAGTCTCCAAATCTGCTCTCTTAAGCAGGCCTTCTGCATGCAAGTCTCCAATCTTTGCTCTGTGGAACTATCCTTCTTCACCCCAGTCTTTAACCTTTGCTCTCTGCAATGATCTTACTGCACCCCAGTCTCCAACCTCTGATCTCTACAACAGTCCTTCTGCACCTCAGTCTCCAAATTCTGCTCTCTGTAAGATCTTTCTGCACCACTGTCTCCAACCTCTGCTTTCTGTAACAGTCCTTCTTCACCCCAGTCTTCAACCTCTGCTTTCTGTATCAGACCTTCTGAACCCCAGTCTCAAACCACTGCTCTCTGTGTCTATCCTTCTTCACCTCAGTCTCCGACCTGTGCTTTCTGTAACAGTCTTTCTTTACCCAAGTCTCCCACATCTGCTCTCTGTAACAGTCCTTCTATACCGTAGTCTCCAACCTCTGCTCTCTGTAACGGTTCTTCTGCACCCCAATTTCCAAACTCTGCTTTCTGTAACAGTCCTTCTGCACCTCAGTCTTCAAACTCTGCTCTTCGTAACAGTCCTTCTACACCTCAATCTCCATCCTCTGCTCTCTGTAACAGTACTTCTGCACCTCAGTCTGAAACCTCTCCTCTCCACGATCCTTCTGCACCCCAGTCTCTAACCACTGCTATCTGTAACAGTCCACCTGCACCTTATTCTCCAACCTCTGCTCTCTGTAAGATCCTTCAGCAACACTTTCTTCAAAATCTGCTCTTCGTACAAGTCCTTCTGCACCCAAGTCTCCAACCTCTTCTCTCTGCAACAGGCCTTCTGCACGCCAGTCTACAAATCTGCACTCTTTAGCAGGCCTTCTTATCACAAGTCTCCAACCTCATTCAGCAACTCAGTTTAAAAACTCTGCTCTCTGCAACGATCCTTCTGCACCTCAGTCTCCTACCTCTGCTCTCTGTAAAACTCCTTCTGCAGAATAGTTCTCAACCTTTGCTCTCTGTAACAGAAATTTTACAACCCAGTCTCGAACCTCTGCTCTCTGTAACAGGCCTTCAGAACCACAGTCTCCAACCTCTTCTCTCTGCAATGATTTTTCTCCACCCCAGTCTCAAACCTCTGCTCTCCGCAACAGTCCTGCACTCTAGTCACCAACCTCTGCTCTGTGTAAGATCCTTATGCACTCCAGTATTCAACCTCTTCTTTCTGCAATGATTCTTTTCCATCCCAGTCTCCAACATCTGCGCTCTGCAACAGTCCTTTTGCACCCCAGTCTCTAAACTCTGCTCTCTGTAAGATCCATCTGAACCCCAGTCTCCAACCTCTGCTCTCTGTAACAGTCCTTCTCCACACCAGTCTCCAAACTCTGCTCTCTGTAACTGTCCTTCTGCACCTCAGTCTCAAAACTCTGCTCTATGTAACAGTCCATCTGTACCTCAGTCTCTAAAATCTACTCTCTGCAACGATTCTTCTGGAACCCAGTCTCCAACTTCTGCTCTGTGCAACAGTCCTTCTGCACCACAGTCTCCAACCTCTGCTCTCTGTAAGATCCTTCTGCACTCCAGTTTCTAAACTCTGCTCTCTGTAACATTCCTTCTCCACCCAACTCTCCAACTTCTGTCCTCTGCAACAGTCCTTCTGCTCCACAGTCATCGATATCTTCTCTGTGTAACAGTCCTTCTGTACCGCAGTCTCCAACCTCTGCTCTCTGTAACCATCCTTCTACACCCCAATCCAAACTCTGCTTTCTGTAACAGTCCTTATGCACCTCAGTCTCCAAACTCTCCTCTCTGTAACACTCCTTCTACACCTCAGTCTTCAACCTCTGCTCTCTGTAACAGTCTTTCTGCACCCAAGTCTCCAACCTCTGCTATTGGTAAGAGTTCTATACCGCAGTCTTCAAACTCTGCTCTCTTTAATGGTCCTTCTGCATCCCAATTTCCAAACTCTGCTCCCTGTAACAGTCTTTCTGCACATGAATCTCCAAACTCTGCTCTCTGTAACAGTCCTTCTACACCCCAGTCTCCAACCTCTGCTCTCTGCAACAGTCCTTCTGCATTCCAGTCTCCAACATATGCTCTCTGCAACAGTCCTTCTTTACCTCAGTCTAAAAACTCTGCTGTCTGGAACGAACCTTCTGCAGCCCATTCTCCTACCTCTGCTCTCTTTAACAGTCCTTCTGCACCTTAGTCTCCAAATTCTGCTCTCTGTAAGATCCTTCTGCACCACTGTCTTCAACGTCTTCTCTCTGTAACAGTCTTTTTTCACCTCAGTCTCCAACCTCTGCTCTCTGCAACAGTTCTTCTGCACCCCAGTCTCCAAATTCTGCTCTCTGCAACAGTCCTTTGGCACCTTAGTTACAAACATCAGCTCTCTTTTGCAGTCCTTATGTACCCCAGTCTCCAACCTCGGCTATCTGTAACAGTCCTCCTGTACTTCAGAATCCAAACTCTGCTCTCTGTAACGGTCTTTCTGCACCCCAGTCTCCAACCTCTCCTCTCTATAACAGTCCTCTGCACCCCAGTCTCTAACCTCTGCTCTCTGCAATGGTCCCTCTGCACCCCAGTCTCCAACCTTTTTCTAGAAAACAGTTCTTCTGTACCGCAGTCTTCAACCACTGTTCTCTGTAAGGGTCCTTCTTCACCCCATTCTCCAAACTCTGCTTTCTGTATCATTGCTTATGCACCACAGTCTCCAAACTCTGCTCTCTGTAACAGTCCGTCTGCACCTGACTCTGCAACCTCTGCTCTCTGCAACATTCCTTCTGCACCCCAGTCTCCAACATCTGCTGTTGCAACAGTTCTCCTCCAACCCAGTCTCCAAACTCTGCTCTCTGTAACAGTCCTTCTACACCCAAGTCTCCAACCTCTGCTTTCAGTATCAGTCCTTCTGCACCACAGTATCCATATTTTGCTCTCTGTAACAGTCCTTCTGCACCTCACTCTGCAACCTCTGCTCTCTGCAAAAAATTCCTCTGCACCCCAGTCTTCAAACCCTTTTCTCTGTAACAGTCCTTCTGTACTACAGTCCCCAACTCTGCTGTCTGTAACAGTCTTTCTGCACCCGAGTCTCCAAAATCTACATAATGTATCAGTTATTGTGCACACCAGTCTCCAACCTCTGCTCTCTGTAACAGTCTTTCTGCACCTCAGAATCCAACCTCTGTTCTCTGCAAAAGTACTTCTGCGCCCCAATCTCCAACCTCTCCTCTCTGCAACAGTCCTTCTTCACCTCAGTGTCCAAACTCTGCTCTCTGTAGGATCCTTCTGAAACCCAGTTTCCAACCTCTGCTTTCTGCAATGGTCCTTCTGCACCTCAGACTACAACCTCTGTTGTCTGCAACAGTCCTTCTACACCCCAGTCTTCATCCTCTGCTCTCTGCAACAGTCCTATTGCACCCCAGTCTCCAACATTTGCTCTCTGCAACAGTCCTTCTCCACCCCAGTATCCAACCCGTGCTCTCTATAATAGTCCTTCTGTACTGCATTCTCCAACCTCTGCACTCTGTAAGGGTACTTATACACCCGAGTCTCCAACCTCTGCTTTATGTATCAGTCCTTCTGCACCCCAGTCTCCAACCTGTGCTCTGTTTAACTGTCCCTCTGCACCTTAGTCTCCAACCTGTGCTCTCTGCTAAAGTCCTCCTAGACCCCAGTTCCCAACCTCTGCTCTCTGTATCAATCCTTGTGCACCTCAGTCTCCAACCACTGCTCTCTGCAACGGTCTTTCTGCACCTGAGTCTCCAACCACTACTCTCTGTAACAGTACTTCTACACCTCAGTCTCCAACTTCTGCTCTATGTAAGATCCTTCTGCAACCCAGTCTCCAAACTCTGCTCTCTGTAACAGTTTTTCGGCACCTCACTCTCCAAACTCTGCTCTCTGTAAAAGACCTTCTGCACCCCAGTCTCCAACCTCTGCTCTCTGTATCAGTCCTGCACCCCAGTGTCAAACCTCTGCTCTCTGCAATGATCACTCTGCACCACAGTCTCAAACCCCTGCTCGCTGCAAAAGTCCTTTTGCACCCCTCTCTCCAACATCTGCTCTCTGCAACAATTGTTCTGTACCTCAGTCTTAAAACTCTGTTCTCTGCAATAATCCTTCTGCACCCGAGTCTCCAACTTCTGCTCTGTGTAACAGTGCTTCTGTACCTCAGTCTTCAACTTCTGCTCTGTATCAGTCCTGCACCCCTGTCTCCCACATCTGCTCTCTGTAACTGTCCTTTTTCACCTAAGTCTTCAACCTCTGCTCTGTGTAACAGTCCTTCTGCACCCCAGGGTAAACCTCTGCTATCTGCAAGGATCCTTCTGAATCCCAGTCTCCAACATCTGCTCTCTGCAACAGTCCTTCTTCACCCAAGTCTCCAACATCTGATCTCTGCAACAGTCCTTCTGCACCTCAGTCTGGAAACTTTGCTGTCTCCAACGATCCTTCTGCACCCCAGTCTCCTAATTCTGCTCTCAGTAACAGTTCTTCTGCACCTCAGTCTCCAAACTCTGCTCCACATAAGATCCTTCTGCAACCCAGTCTCCAAATTCTGCTCTCTGTAACAGCCCTTTTGCAACCCAGTCTCCAAACTCTGCTCTCTGTATCAGTCCTTCTTCACCCCAGTCGCAAAACTTCTGCTCTTTGTAACAGTCCTTCTGCAGCTCAGTCTCCTACATCTGCTCTCTTCAACAGTCCGTCAGCACCCCAGATTCCAACTTCTGGTTTCTGCAACAGTCCTTCTACACCCCAGTCTTTAACCTCTGGTATCAGCAACAGTCCTTCTGCACCCCAGTCTCCAAACTCTGCTCTCTGTAACAGTTCCTCTGCACCTCACTCTCCATCATCTGCTCTCTGTAAGTTCCTTCTGCAACCAAGTCTCCAAACTCTGCATTCTGTAACAGTCCTTCTGCACGCCTTCTCCCAAGTCTCCTATCCGTAACAGGCCTTCTGCACACAAGTCTCCAAATTCTGCTCTCTATAACAATACTTCTGCAAGCCAGTCTCCAACCTCTGCTCTCTGTAACAGGACTTCTGCACCCCAGTCTTCAAACTCTGCTCTCTGTATCAGTCCTTCTGCACCCCAGTCACAAAATTTCTGCTCTTTGTAACAGTCCTTCTGCAGCTCAGTCTCCTACATCTGCTCCCATCAATAGTCCGTCATCACCCCAGATTCCAACTTCTGGTTTCTGCAACAGTCCTTCTACACCCTAGCCTTTAACCTCTGGTATCTGCAACAGTTCTTCTGCACCCCAGTCTCCAAACTCTGCTCTCAGTAAGTCTTTCTGCACCTCACTCTCCAACATCTGCTCTCTGTAAGTTCCTTCTGCAACCCAGTCTCCAAACTCTGCATTATGTAACAGTCCGTCTGCATGCCTTCTCCCATGTCTCCTATCCGTAACAGGCCGTCTGCACACCAGTCTCCAAAGTCTGTTCTCTATAACAATACTTCAGCAACGCAGTCTTCAACCCCTGCTCTCTGTAACACTCCTGCTTCACCTCGGTCTACAATCTCTGCTCTCTGTAAGATCCTTCTGCAACCTTGTCTAAAAACTCTGCTATCTGTAACAGTCCTTCTGCAACTCAGTATCCAACTTCTGCTCTCTGTAATTATTCTTCTGCACCTCAGTCTCCAACCGATGCTCTCTCTAAAGGCCTTCTGCACTGCAGTCTTCAATCTCTGCTCTCTGTAATAGTTCTTCTGCAACCCAGTCTTCAAGCTCTACTCTCTGTTACAGTCCTGCTGCACCCGAATCAAACCTCAGCACTCTGTAACAATTTTTGTGAACCCCAGTCTCAAAACTCTGCTCTCTTTAACAGTTCTTCTGAACCAAAATCTCCAAACTCTGCTTTCGGTAACACTCCTTATGCAACCCAGTCTCCATCCTGTGCTCTCTTTAAGAATCCTTCTGCACCCCAGTCTCTATCCGCTCCTCTCTGTAACGATGCTTCTGTACCTCAGTCTCCAACCTCTGCTCTCTGTAACAGTCCTTCTGCATCCCAGTCTCCAACATCTGCTCTCTGCAATGATCCTTCTTCTCCCCAGGCTCCACCCTCTGCTCTCTGCAATGGTCCTTCTGCACCCCAGTCTACAAACTCTGATCTTTGTAACAGTCCTTCTGTACAGCAGTCTCCAACCTCTTCTCTCTGTAACGGTCCTTCTGCACCCCAATTGCCAAACTCTTCTTTCTATAATAGTGCTTCTGCACCTCAGACTCCAACTTATGCTCTCTGTAACAGTCAATCTTCACCTCAGTCTCAAACCTCTGCTCTCTGCAACTATCCTTCTGTACCCCAGTCTACGAACTGTGCTATCTGTAACCGTCCTTTTGCACCGCAGTCTCCAACATCTGCTCTCTGTAAAACGCCTTCTGCACTTCAGTTTCCAAACTCTGCTCTCTGTAACTGGACATTTGAACTCCAGTCTCCAACCTATTTTCTCAGCAATGATCTTTCTGCACCTCAGTTTCCAACCTCTAATCTCTGCAACAGTTATTCTGCACACCAGTCTCCAACCTCTGCTCTCTGTAAGAGTCTTCTGCACCTAAGTCTCCAACCTCTGCTCTCTGTATGAGTCCATATGCACCCCAGTATCCAACCTCTTCTCTCTGTAACAATCTTAGGCACCTAAATCTCCAACTTCATCTCTCTGCATCGGTCCTTCTGCACCCCAGTCTCCAAACTCTGTTCTCTGCAACAGTCCTTCTGCACCACAGTCTCCAAAGTCTGCTTTCTGTATCAGTTCTTCTGTACCCCAGTCTCCAACCTCTGCTCTCTGTAACAGTCCTTCTGCACCTAAGTTTACAACCTCTGCTCTCTGTAACAGACCTTCTGAAACCTAGTCTCCAACCTCTACTTTCTGAAACATTTCTTCTGCACCCCAGTCTCCAACCTGTGCTCTCTGTAACTGTCCTTTTGCACCCCAGTCTCCAAAATCTGCTCTCTGTAAGTATCATTCTCCACCATATTCTCTAACCTCTGCACTCCTCAACGATCATTCCGCACCTCCCTCTCCAACCTCTGCTCTCTTCAATGATCCTTCTGCACCCCAGTCTTCAACCACTGGTCTCTGTTTCTTTTTTTTTTTTCTTTTTTTTTAATTTTTTTCTTTTTTTTTTATTTTTATTGGTTGTTCACAACATTACAAAGCTCTTGACATATCATATTTCATACATTAGATTGAAGTGGGTTATAAACTCCCAATTTTACCCCAAATGCAGATTACAGAATCACGTCGGTTACACATCCACAATTTTACATAATGCCCAGTTAGTAATTGTTTTATTCTGGTCTCTGTAACAGTCCATATGCAGCTCATTCTGCAACCTATGCTCTCTGTAAGATACATCTGCACACCAGTCTACAACATCTGCTCTCTGCAATGATCCTTTAGAACCTTAGTCTCCAACCTCTGCTCCCTGTAACAGTCCTTCTGTACAGCAGTTTCCAAACTCTGCTCTGTGTAACTGTCCTTCTGCACCCCAGTCTCCAACCTCTACTTTCTGTATTAGTCTTTAGGCACTCCAGTCTCCAAACTCTGCTCTCTGTAACAGTTCTTCTGCACCTCAGTCTCCAAACTCTACACTCTGCAACAGTCCTCTGCACCCCAGTATCAACCCTCTTCTCTCAGTAACAGTTCTTCTGCACCCCAATCTCCAAACTCTGCTCTCTGTAACACTCCTTCTGCACTCCAGTCTCCACCCTGTGATCTCTGTAACAATTCGTCTGGACATCAGTCTCCAACCTCTGCTCTATACAACGTTTCTACTGCTCCTCAGTCTCCAAACACTACTCTCTGTAAAAGTTCTTCTTCACCTCAGTCTCCAAACTCTGCTCTCTGTAAGATCCTTCTGCAACTAATTCGCCAAACTCTGCTCTCTGTAACAGTCCTCCTGCACCCCAGTCTTTAAAGTCTGCTCTCTGTAACAGGCCTTCTTCACCCCAGTCTTATAACTCTGCTCTCTTTAATAGGCCTTCTGCACCCAAGTCTCCAACCTCTGCTCTCTTCAGCGATCCTTCTGCACCCCAAGATCCAACATCTTCTCTCTGCAAAAGTACTTCTGCACCTCACTCTTAGAACTCTGCTCTCTTCAACAATCTTTCTGCACCTCAGTCTTAAACCTCAGCTCTTGTAACACTTCTTCTGCACCTTTGTCTCCAAAATGATCTCTGTAAGATCCTTCTGCAACCCAGCCTCAAAATTGTGCTATCTGTAACAGTCCTTCTGCACCCCAGTCTCCAAGCTCTGCTCTCTGCAACATTCCTTTTGCACCCCATTCTCCAAACTCTACTCTCTGTATGATCCTTCTGCACCACAGTCTTTAACCTCTTCTCTCTGTATCAGTCCTTCTGAACCCAGGTCTCCAAACTCTGCTCTCTGCAATATTTCTTCTTCACCCGATTCTCCAACCTGTTCTTTCTGTAACAGTCCTTCTGCACCCCAGATTCCAAACTCTGCTCTCTGTAAAAGTCCTTTTGTATCGCCGTTTCCAACCTCTTCTCTTTGTAACGGTTCATCTGCTTCCCAATTGCCAACCTCTGCTTTCTGTAACAGTCCTTCTGCACCCCAGTCTCCAAACTCTTCTCTCTGCAACGATCCTTCTGCTCTTCAGTCTCCTACCTGTGCTCTCTGTAAAAGTCCTTCTGCACCTCAGTCTCCATTCTTTGCTCTCTGTAATGATGCTTCTGAACTTCAGTTTGCAATCTCTGCTCTCTGTAACAATCCGTCTGCACCTCTGTGTCCAACGTCTGCTCTCTGTAACAGTCCTTCTGCACACCAGTCTCCAAACTCTGCTCTCTGTAAAAGACCTTCTATACCGCAGTCTCCAAACTCTACTCTCTATAACGTTCCTTCTGCACCCCAATTGTCAACCTCTTCCTTCTGAAACAGTTCTTCTGAAACTCAGACTCCAACCTCTGCTCTCTGTAACAGACCTTCTAAGCCTCAGTCTGAAACCTCTGCTGTCTGCAACAATCCTTCTAAACCCCAGTCTCCAAACTGTGCTATCTGTAACAATTCGTCTGCACCCCAGTCTCCAACATCTGCTCTCTGTAACAGGTCTTCTGCAACTCAGTCACCAAAGTCTGCTCTCTGTAACAGGCCTTCTGCAACCTAGTATCAAACCTCTTCTCTGCAACAGTCCTTCTGCACCCCAGTCTCCAAGCTCTGCTCTCTGTAAGATGGTTCTGCACCCCGTTTTGCAAACTTTGCTCTCCATAACAGTCATTCTGCACCTGAGTCTCCAACCTCATCTCTCTGCAACGGCCCTTTTGCACCCCAGTATTCAACCTCTGTTCTCTACAGCAGTCATTCTGCACCCCAGTCTCAAACCTCTGCTCTCTGCTACAGTCCTTCTGCACCCCAGTCTCCAACTTCTGCTCTCTGCAACATCTCTTCTGTACCCAGTCTTTAAACTGTGCTCTCTATAACTATCCTACTGCACCCCGGTCTCCAAACTCTGCTCTGTGTAGCGATCCTTCTGGACCTCAGTCTCCAACCTCTCCTGTCTGCAACGATCCTTCTGCACCCTAGTCTCCAACGTCAGTTTTCTGCAACAGTGCATCTGACACCAGTCTCCAGCCTCTGCTCTCTGTAACATCCTTCTGCACCCCAGTATCCAAACTCTGCTCTAGGTGATATTCCTTCTGCACCCCAGTCTCCACCCTCTGCTCTTTATAATGGTACTTCTGTACCGCAGTCTCCAATCAATCTCTGCTCACTGCAACATTTCCTCTGCACCCCAGTCTCCAAACTATGCTCTCTTTAACTGTCTTTCTGACCCCAGTCTCCAAACTCTGCTCTCTGTAACGATCCTTCTGCACCTCAGTCTCCAACCTCTGCTCTCTGCAACGATCCTTCTGCACCTCAGTTTCCAACCTCTGCTCTCTGCAACGATCCATCTGCACCCCAGTTTCTAAACTCTGCTCTCTTTTACAGTCCTTCTACACTTCAGTCTCCAACCTCTCCTATCTGTACCAATCCTTGTTCACCTCAGTCTCTAACCTCTGCTCTCTTTAACAGTCTTTCTGCACCTCAGTCTCCAATCTCTGCTCTCTGCAACAGTCCTTCTGCGCCCCAGTCTCCAAACTTTGCTCTCTGTAACAGTTCTTTTGCACCCCATTCTCAAACCTTTGCTCTCTGTAACAATCCTTCTGCACCACAGTCTCCAACGTCTGCTCTCTGTAACAGTCCTTCTGCATCCTAGTCTCCAACATCTGCTCTCTACAGCGGTCCTTCTGCAAGAAAGTCTCCAAACTCTGCTCTCTCTAACAGTCCTTCTGTACCACAGTCTCCAAACTCTTCTCTATATAACTGTCCTTCTGCACCCCAATTGCCAAACTCTGCTTTCTGTAACAGTCCTTCTGCACCAAAGATTCCAACGTCTGCTCTCTGTAACAGTCTTTCTAAGCCTCAGTCTGAAACCTCTGCTCTCTGCAACGATCCTTCTGAACCCCAGTCTCCAAACTCTGCTCTCTGTAACAGGCCTTCTGCACCCCAGTCTCCAAATTGTGCTCTCTGTAAGAGGCCTTCTGCACCCCAGTCTCCAAACTATTCTCGCTGCAACGATCCTTCTGCATCTAAGTATCCAACCTCTGTTCTCTGCAACTATCCTTCTACACAACAGTTTCCAACCTCTGAACTCTGTAACAGTCCTTCTGCACCCCAGTCTCCAACCTCTTTTCGCAGCTACAGTACTTCTGCACCCCAGTCTCCAACCTCTGCTCTCTGCAACATTTCTTCTGCACCCAAGCATCTAACCTTTGCTCTCTGTAACTGTCCTGCTGCACCCCAGTCTCCAACCTCTGCTCTCTGAAGCGATCCTTCTGCACCTCATTCTCCAACCTCTGCTCTCTGCAACGATCCTTCTGCACCCAAGTCTCAATCCTCTGCTCTCTGTAAGAATCCTTTGGCACCCCAGTCTCCAACCTCTCCTCTCTGTAAATGTCCTTCTTCAATTAAGTCTCCAAGTTCTGCAATCTGTAACAGTTATTCTGCAACCCAGTCTCAAAACTCTGCACTCAGAAATGATCTTTCTGCACCTTAGTCTCCAACCTCTGCTCTCTTTAATAGTCCTTCGGCACCCAGACTCCAACATCTGCTTTATGCAAGGATCCTTCTTATCCCCAGACTCCTAAGTCTGCTCTCTGCAATGGTCCTTCTACATCCCAGTTTCCAAAATATGCTCTCTGTAACAGTCCTTCTGCACCTCAGTCTCCAAACTCTGCTCTATGCAACAGTCCTTCTGCACCCCTTTCTCCAACCGCTTCTCTCAGTAACAGTTCTTCTGCACCCCAATCTCCAAACTCTGCTCTCTATAACACTCTTTCTGCACCCCAGTTTCCACCCTCTACTCTCTGTAAAAGTCCTTCTGCACCTCGGTCTCCAACCAATGCTCTCTCTAAGATCCTTCTGCAACCCATTCTCTAAACGCTGCTTTCTGTAAGAGTCTTCTGCACCCCAGTCTCCAAAATTTGCTCTCTGTAACAGGCCTTCTGCAACCCAGTCTTCAAACTCTGCTCTCTGTAACAGGCCTTCTGCAGCCCAATCTCCAACCTGTGCTCTCTGCAACGATCCTTCTGCACCCCAGTCTCCAAACTCTGCTCTCTGTAACAGTCCTTCTGCTACCCAGGATCCAACATCTGCTCTCTGAAACAGTCCTTCTGTACCTCAGTCTGAAAACTCGGCTGTCTGCAAAAATCCTTCTGAACCCGAGTTTCCAAACTTTGCTCTCTGTAACAGTTCTTCTGAGCCTCAGTCTACAAAATGCTTTCTGTAAGATCCTTCTGCAACCCAGTCTCGAAATTGTGCTATCTGTAACAATCCTTCAGCACCCCAGTCTGGAAACACTGCTCTCTTTAACAGTCCTTCTGCACGCCAGTCTCCAACCTCTGCTCTCTGCAACAGTCCTTCTGCATCCCAGTCTCCAACCTCTGCTCTCTTCTAAAGTACTTCTGCACCCCAGTCTCCAACATCTGCTCTCTGTATCAGTCATTTTACTCCTCAGTCTCCAAACTCTGGTCTCTGCAGCATTCCTTTTACACCCCAGTAACCAAAATCTGCTCTGTGTAATGATCCTTCTGCACCTTAGTTTCCAACCTCTGCTCTCTGAAACGATCTTTCTGCACCCCAGTCTCCAAACTCTGATCTCTGTATCAGTCCTTGTGCACCCCTGTCTCCAACCCCTGCCATCAGTAGCAGTTCTTCTGCACCCCAATCTCCAAACTCTGCTCTCTGTAACACTCCTTCTGCACCCCAGTCTCCACCCCCTACTCTCTGAAAAAGTCCTTGTGCACCTAAGTCTCCAACCTCTTCTCTCTGTAAAATACTTCTGCAACCCATTCTCCAAACGCTGCTCTCTGTAACAGTCTTCTGCACTCCAGTCCCCAAACTCTGCTCTCTGTAACAGGCCTTCTGCACCCCAGTCTTAAAACGCTGCTCCCTGTAACAGGCCTTCTGCACCCCAGTCTCCAACCTGTGCTCTCGGCAACAATCCTTCTGCACCCCAGTCTCCAAACTCTGCTCTCTCTTTCAGTCCTTCTGCACCCCAGTCTCCAATCTCTGCTCTCTGTAACAGGCCTTCTGCACCATAGTCTCCAAGCTCTTCTCTCTGCAACGATCATTCTTCACTTCAGTCTCCAATATCTGCTCTCTGCAATAGTCCTTCTGCACCCCAGTCTCCAAACTCTACTTTCCGTATCAGTTATTCTGCAACCCAGTCTAAAACCTCTGCTCTCTGTAACAGTTCTTCTGAACCTCAGTCTCCAACCTCTGCTCTCCTCAACAGTCCATCTGCACCCCAGTCTCCAACCTCTGCTCTCTGCAAACGTCTTATTATACCCGAGTATCCAACATCTGCTCTTTGCAACGATCTTTCTGCATCCCAGTCTCTAATGTCTGCTCTCTACAACAGTCTTCTACACCCCAGACTCTAACCTCTGCTCTCTGCAACATTTCTTCTGCACCCCAGTCTTCAACCTGTGCTCTCTGAAACTATCCTACTGCACCTCGGTCTCAAACATCTGCTCTCTGTAGCGATCCTTCTGCATCACAGTCTCCCACAATTGCTCTCTGCAATGGCCCTTCTGCACCCCGTCTCCAAACTCTGCTTTCTGTAACAGTGCTTCTGTAAGGCAGTCTCCAACCTCTTATCTCTATAACGGTTCTTCTGCAACGGAATTTCCAAACTCTGCTCTCTGTAACAGTCCTTCTAAGCCTCAGTCTGAAACTTCTGCTCTCTGCAACATTCCTTCTAAAACCCAGAATCCAAACTGTGCTATCTGTTACAATCCTTCTGCACCTCAGTCTCCAACCAATGCTCTCTCTAAGATCCTTCTGCAACCCATTCTCTAAATGCTGCTTTTTGTAACAGTCTTCTGTACCCCAGTCTCCAAACTTTGCTCTCTGTAACAGGTCTTCTTCACCCCAGTCTCCAAACTCTCCTCTCTGTAACAGGCCTTCTGCACCCTAGTCTCCAAACTCTTCTCTCTGCAACGATCCTTCTGCACCTCAGGCTCCAACATCTGCTCTCTGCAACAGTCCTTCTAAACTGCAGTCTCCAACCTCTGCTCTCTGCAATGATCCTTCTGCATCCCAGTCTCCAACAACTGCTCTCTTAAACGGTCCTTCTGCACCCCAGTCTACAACCTGTGCTCTCTGCTTCAGTACTTCTGCACCCCAGTCTTCAACCTCTGCTCTCTGCAACATTTCTTCTGCACCCTAGTCTCCAACCTGTGCTCTCTGTAACTGTCCTGCTGCAACCCAGTTTCCAATCTCTGTTCTCTGTAGCGATCTTTCTGCACCTCATTTTCCAACCTCTGCTCTCTTCAACGAATCTTCTGCACCCCAGTCTCCATTCTCTGCTATCTGTAAGCATCCTTTTGCACCCCAGTCTCCGAACTCTCTTCTCTGTAAAAGTCATTCTGCACCTCAGTCTCCAACGTCTGCAATCTGTAACAGTCCTTCTGCACCCCAGTCTCAGAACTCTGCACTCAGAAATGATCTTTCTGCACCTCAATCTCCAACCTCTGCTCTCTTTAACAGTTTTTCTGCACCCCAGTCTCCAACATCTGCTCTCTGAAACGATCATTCTTCTCCCCAGGCTCCAACCTCTGCTCTCTACATCGGTCCTTCTACATCCCAGTTACAAAAATCTGCTCTCTGTAACAGTTTTTCTGCACCTCAGTCTCCAAACTCTGCTCTCTGAAACAGTCCTTCTGAACCCCTGTCTCCAACCTCTGCTCTCAGTAACAGTTCTTCTGCACCCCAATCTCCAAACAATGCTCTCTGTAGCACTCCTAGTGCACCCCAGTCTCCAACCTCTACTCTCTGTAACAGGCCTTCTGCACCCCAGTCTCCAACCTCTGCTCTCTATAACAGGCCTTCTGCACTCCAGTCTCCAACCTGTGCTCTCTGCAATGATCCTTCTGCATCCCAGTCTCCAAACTCTGCTCTCTGTAACAGTCCTTCTGCACTCAATGCTCCAACATCTGCTCTCTGAAACAGTCCTTCTGCACCTCAGTCTGAAAACTAGGCTCTCTGCAAATATCCTTCTGCACCCAAGTTTCCAATCGTTGCTCTCTGTAACAGTCCTTCTGAACCTCAGTCTACAAAATGTTCTCTGTAATATCCTTCTGCAACCCAGTCACGAAATTGTGCTATCTTTAACAGTCCTTCTGCACCTCAGTCTACAAACTCTGCTCTCTGTAACAGGCCTTCTGCACCCCAGTCTCCAAACTCTGCTCTCTGTAACAGGCCTTCTGCACCCAGTCTCCAACCTCTTCTCTCTGCAAGGATCACTTTTAACCTCAGTCTCCAACCTCTGCTTTGTGCAACAGTCCTTCTGCACCCCAGTCTCCAACTTCTGCTCTCTGTAACAATCCATCTGCACCTGAGTCTCCAACCTCTGCTCTCTGCAACGGTTCTTCTGCACCCCAGTCTCCACACTCTGTTCTCTGCAATAGTCCTTCTGCAAACCAGTCTTCAAAATCTGCTCTCTGCAACAGTCCTTCTGCACCCCAGTCTCCAAACTCTGCTCTCTGCTACAGTACTTCTGAACCCCAGTCTCCAACATCTGCTCTTTGTATCAGTCCTTTTGCACCTCATTCTCCAAACTCTTCTCTATGCAGCAGTCCTTTTACTCCCCAGTAAACAAAATCTGCTCTGTGTAACGATCCTTATGCACCTTAGTTTCCAACCTCTGCTCTCTGGAACGATCCACCTGCACCTCAGTCTCCAAATCTGATCTCTGTATCAGTCCTTCTGCAACACAGTCTCCAACCTCTGCTCTCTGTAACGATCCTTCTGCACCTCATCTCCAAATTCTGCTCTCTGTAAAAGTCCTTCTGCACCTCAGTCTCCAAACTTAGCTCTCTTTAACAGTCCTTCTGCACCCCAGTCTCCAACATCTGCTCCCTGCAATGATCCTTCTTCTCCCCAGGCTCAAATCTCTGCTCACAGCAACTGTCCTTATACACCCCACTTTCCAAACTCTGCTCTCTGTAACACTCCCTTGCACCCCAGTCTTCACCCTCTACTCTATGTAAAAGTCCTTCTGCACCTTTGTCTCCAACCTCTGTTCTCTGTAAGATCCTTCTGCCAAGCATTCTCTTAATGCTGCTCTCTGTAACAGTTTTTCTGCACCCCAGTCTCCAAACTATGCTCTCTGTAACACGCCTTGTGCACCCCAGTCTCCAACCTGTGCTCTCTACAACTATCCTTCTGCACCCCGGTCTCAAAACTCTGCTCTCTGCAACAGTCCTTCTAGACCCCAGGATCCAACATCTGCTCTCTGCAACAGTCCTTCTGAACCTAAGTCTAAAAACTCTGCTCTCTGTCACAATCATTCTGCACCCCAGTTTCCACCCTTTGCTCTCTGTAATATTCCTTCTGAACCTCAGTCTCCAAAATGCTCTCTGTAAGATCTTTGTACAACCGAGTCTTGAAATTGTGCTATCTGTAACATTTCTTCTGCACCCCAGTCTCCAAACTCTGCTGTCTGTAACAGGTCTTCTGCACCCAAGTCTCAAATCTCTGCACTCTGTAACAGGCCTTCTGCACCCCAGTCTCAAACCTCTTCTCTCTTCAAAGGTCCTTCTTCACCTCAGTCTCCAAACTCTGCTCTCTGCAACAGTCCTTCTGGACCCCAGTCTCCAAACTCTGCTCTCTGTAACAATCCATCTGCACCCCGGTCTCCAAACTTTGCTCTCTGTAAAGGTCCTTCTCTACTGCAGTCTCCAAAATCTGCTCCCTGTAACGGTCCTTCTGAACCCCAGTCTCCAACCTCTGCTTTGTGTATTAGTTCTTCTGCACCCCAGGATCCAAACTCTGTTCTCTTTATCAGTCCTTCTGCACCTCACTCTCCAACCTCTGTTTTCTGCAGCAGTCTTTTTACACCTAAGGAACAAAATTCTGCTCTGTATAACTATCCTTATACACCATAGTTTCCAACCTCTGCTCTGGGCAATGATCCTTCTGCACCCCAGTATCCAGACTCTGTTCTCTTTATCAGTCTTTCTGCACCACAGTCTCCAAACTCTGCTCTCTGCATCAGTCCTTATGCACCCAAGTCTCCAACCTCTGCTCTCTGTAACAGTCCTTTTGCACCCCAGTCTCCAACATCTGCTCTCTGCAACGATCCTTCTTCTACCCAGTCTCCAAACTCTGCTCTCTGTAAAAGTTATTTTATAACGCAGTCTCCAAACTCTTCTCTTTGTAACGGTCCATCTGCACCCCAATTGCCAACCTCTGCTTTCTATAAAAGTTTTTTTGCACCTCAGACTCCAACCTCTCCTCTCTGTAACAGTCCTTCTAAGCCTCAATCTAAAACTTCTGCTCTCTTCATTTATCCTTCTACACACCAGTCTCCAAACTGTGCTATCTCTAACAATCTTTCTGCACCCAAGTCTCCAACATCTGCTCTCTATAACAGGTCTTCTGCAACCCAGTCTCCAAACTCTGCTCTCTGTAACAGTCCTTCTGCACCTCAGTCTCCAACCTCATCACTCTGCAACGGACCTTCTGCTCCCCAGTCTCCAACCTCTGCTCTCTGCAAGGATCATTCTGCATCCCAGTCTCCAACGTCTGCTCTCTGCAACAGTCCTTCTACTCCCCAGTCTCCAATCTCTCCTCTCTGCTAAAGTCCTTCTGCATCCCAGTCTCCAAACTCTGCTCTCTGAAACATTTCTTCTGCACCCCAGTCTCCAACCTGTGCTTTCTGTAACTATCCTACTGCCTCTTGGTCTCCAAACTCTGCTTTCTGTAGCTATTCTTCTGCACCTCAGTCTACAACTTCTGCTCTCTCTAACGATCTTTCTGCACCCCAGTCTCCAAACTCTGCTCTCGGCAACAGTCCTTCTGCACCCCATACTCCAAGCTCTGCTCTCTGTAACAGTCCTTCTAAACATCAGTGTCCAAAATCTGCTCTCTGTAACAATCTTTCTGCACTCTAGTCTTCAACCTCTGCTCTTGGCAATGATCCCTCGGCACCACGGTCTCCAACATCTGCTCTCTTTAACAGTTCTTCTAAACCCCAGTCTCCAAACTCTTCTCTCTGTAACACGCCTTCTGCACCCCAGTCTTCATTCTCTGCTCTCTGTAAGAATCTTTTGACACCCCAGTCTCCAACCTCTATTCTCTGTAAAAGTCCTTCTGAACCTCAGTATCAAACCTCTGCAATCTGTGAAGGTCCTTCTGCACCCCAGTCTCCAAACTCTACTCTCTGAAACGATAGTTCTGCACCTCAGTCTCCAACCTCTGATCTCTGTAACAGTCCTTCTGCACCCCAGTCTCCAACATCTGCTCTCTGCAACGATCCTTCTTCTCCCCAAGCTCCAAGCTCTGCTCTGTGAAACGGTCCTTCTGCACCCAAGTTTTCAACCTCTGCTCTCTGTAACAGTCTTTCTGCACCTCATTGTCCAAACTCTGCTCTATGCAACAGTCCTTCTGCACCCCAGTCTCCAACCTCTGCTCTCAGTAACAGTTCTTCTGCACCCCAATCTCAAAATTCTCCTTTCTGTAACACTCATTCTGCACCCCAGGCTCCACACTCTTATCTCTGTTACAATCCTTCTGGACCTCAGTCTCAAACCTCTGCTCTCTGTATCAGTTCTCCTGCAACTCCGTCTGCAAATTTGTTCTCTGCAATAGTTCTTCTGCACCCCAGTTCTGACCTCTGCTCTCTGTAACATTTCTTCTGCTTCCAAGTCTCCGAACTGTGCTTTCTGTAACATTGATTTTGACCCCAGTCTCTAAGCTCTGCTCTCTGTGTGAAGATACTTCTGCACCTCAGTCTCCAAACTCTGATCTCTGCAAAGATCCTTCTGCACCTCAGGTTCCAACGTCTGCTCTCTGCAAGGATCCTTCTGCACCCCAGTCCCCAACCTCTGCTCTCTGTAACAGTACTTCTGCACCTCAGTCGCCCACCACTCCTCTCTGTACCAATCCTTCTGCACCTCTGTCTCCAACCTCTGCTCTTTGTAACAGGCCTTCTACATCCCAGTCTCCAAACTCTGGTCTCTGTAACAGTTCTTCTTCACCACAGTCTCGAAAATCTGATCTCTGTAACAGTCCTTCTGCACCCGAGTCTCAAACCTCTGCTCTCTGTAACAATCTTTCTGCACCCCAGTCTCCAACCTCTGCTCTCTATACAGTTCTTCTGCACCCCAATCTACTAACTCTGCTGTCTGTATCACTCCTTCTGCACCAAAGTATACATCCTCCGCTCTCTGTGAGAATCCTTCTGCACCCCAGTCTCCAACCACTGCTCTCTGTAAAAGTCCTTCTGCACCTCAGTCTCTAACATCTGCTCTCACTAACGGTTTTTCTGCACCCCAGTCTCTAACCTCTGATCTCTGTAACGATCCATCTGCAACTCAGTCTCCAACCTTTGCTCTATGTAACAGTCCTTCTGCACCCTAGTCTCCAACATCTGCTCTCTGAAAGGATCCTTCTTCTACCCAGTCTCCAACCTCTGCTCTCTGTAACAGTCCTTTTGTATCACAGTCTCCAACCTCTTCTATTTGTAAAGGTCCTTCTGATCCCCAAATGCCAGCCTCTGCTTCTGTAGCAGTCTTTCTGCACCCCAGTCTCCAGACTCTGCTCTCTGGAAGATCATTTTTCAACCCAGTCTCAAAACTCTGCTCTTTGTAGCAGTTCTTCTACACCCCAGTATCCAAACTCTGCTCTCTTTAAAAGTCCTTCTGCACCTCAGTCTCCAACCTTTGCTCTCTGTAATGGTCCTTCTGAACCCCAGTCTCCAACCTCTGCTCTCTGTAACAATCCTTCTGCACCTCAGTCTCCCAGGTCTGCTCTCTGTAACAGTCCTTCTTTACCCCAGTCTCCAACATCTTCTCTCTGCAACGGTCCTTCTGCACCCCAGTCTCCAAACTCTGCTCTCTGTAACAGTCCTTCTGTACCGCAATCTCCAACCTCTCCTTTTTATAATGGTACTTCTACAAGCGAATTGCCAACCTCTGCTTTCTGGAACAATCTTTCTGAGCCTCAGATTCCAAACTCTGCTCTCTGTACCAGTCCTTCTAAGCCTCAGTCTGAAACCTCTGCGCTCTGCAACGATCTTTCTGCATCCCAGTCTCAAACATCTGCTCTCTGAAATGATCCTACTGCACCTCAGTCTCAAACCTCTAATCTCTGCAACTGTCCTTCTGCACCTCAGTCTCCAAATTCTGCTCTCTGTAAGATCCATCTGCACCCCTGTATGCAACCTCTGCTCTCTGTAACAGTCCTTCTGCACCCCAGTCTCCAACCTCTGCTCTTTACAAAAGTCCTTCTACACCCAAGTTACCAAAATCTGCTCTCTGCAACAGTCCGTATGTGCCCCAGTGTCCAACATCTGCTTTCTAAAACAGTTCGTCTGCACCTCAGTCTCAAAACCCTGCTCTCTGCAACGACCCTTCTGCACCCCAGTCTCCAACCTCTGCTCTCTGTAACAGTCCTTCAGCACCTCAGTCTCCCAACTCTGCTCTCTGGAAGATTCTTCTGCAACACAGTCTTTAAACTCAGCACTCTGTAACAGTCCTTCTGCACAACAGTCTCCAAACTCTGCTCTCTGTAACAGACATTCTGCACCCCAGTCTTTAAGCTCTTCTCTCTGCAACGATTCTTCTCCACCCCAGTCTCGAACATCTGATCTCTGCAACACTCCTTTTAAACCCCAGTCTCCAAACTGTTCTCTCTGTAAGATCCATCTGAACCCCAGTCTTCAAACTCTACTCTCTGTAACAGTCCTTCTGCACCCCAGTCTCCAAACTCTGCTCTCTGTAAGATCTTTCTGCACTCCAGTTTCCAAACTCTGCTCTCTGTAACATTCCTTCTCCACAAAAGTCTCCAAACTCTGTCCTCTGCAACATTTCTTCTGCTCCCCAGACTCTGAAATCTGCTCTCTGTAACAGTCCTTCTGTACCGCAGTCTCCAACCTCTGCTCTTTGTAACGATCCTTCTACACCCCAGTCTCCATCGCTGCTTACTGTATCAGTTTGTCTGAACCCCAGTCTCAAACCTCTGTTCTCTGTATCTATCCTTCTTCACTTTAGTCTCTAACCTGTGCTCTATGTAAGAGTCCTTCTGCACCCCAGTCTCCAACCTCTTCTCTCGGTAACAGACCTATACCGCAGTCTCCAACCTCTGCTCTCTGTAATGGTCCTCCTGCAGCCCAATTTCGAAACTCTGCTTTCTGTAACAGTCCTTCTACACCTGAGTCTCCAAACTCTCCTCTCTGTAACAGTCCTTCTACACGTCAATCCCCAACCTCTGCTCTCTGTAGCAGTCCACCTGCACCTCAGTCTCCAACCTCTGCTCTCTGTAAGATTCTTCAACAACCCAGTCTCCAATGACTGCTCTGTATAACAGTCCTTCAGCACCCCAGTCTCCTACCTCTCTTCTCTGTAACTGGCCTTCTGCACGCAAGTCTCCAAACTCTGCTCTCTGCAACGATACTTCTGCACCCCAGTCTCCAAACTCTGCTCTCTGAAATGATTGTACTGCACCCCAATCTCCAAACTCTGATCTCTACAATAGTCCTTCTGCACCTCAGTCTCCAAATTCTTCTCTCTGTAAGATCCATCTGCACCCCTTTCTTCTAGCTCTGCTCTATGTAACAGGACTTCTGCACCTCAGTCTCCAATCTCTGCTCTTTGCAACAGTCCTTCTGCACCACAGTCTCCAAACTCTAATCTCTGTAAGATCCTTCTGCACCTCAGTCTCCAACCTGTTCTCCAGTTTCCAAATTCTTCTCTCTGTAACATTCCTTCTTCACCCGAGTATTTAACCTCTGCTTTCTGCAAGTGTTCTGCGGCACCCTAGTCTCCAAACTCTGACCTCTGCAACAGTCTTTCTGCTCCCCAGTCTCCAACAACTGCTCTCTGTAAAAGTCTTTTTTTAACCCCAGTCTCAAACCTCTTCTCTCTGTATCTATCCTTCTGCACCTCAGTCTCCAACCTGTTCTCTCTGTAACATTCCTTCTGCACCCCAGTCTCCAAACTCTGCTCTCTTTAACAGTTTTTTTATACCGCAGTCATCAAACTCTGGTCTCTGTAACGGTCCTTCTGCACCCCAATTTCCAACCTCTGCTTTCTGTAACAGTCCTTCTGAACCTCAGTCTCCTAACTCTGCTCTCTGTAACAGTCCTTCTACACCTCAGTCTCCAACCTCTGCTCTCTCTCACAGTCCTTCTAAACCTCAGTCTGACATCTCTGCTCTCTTCACGATCCTTCTGCACCCCAGTCTCCAAACACTGCTCTCTGTAACAGTCCACCTGCACCTCAGTCTCAAAACTCTCCTCTCCGTAACAGGCCTTCTGCAAGCCAGTCTCCAAACTCTTCTCTCTGTAGCAGGCCTTCTGCACCCCAGTTTCCAAAATCTGCTCTCTGCAATGATGCAACTGCATCCCACTCTCCAACTTCTGATCTATGCAACAGTCCTTCTGCACCTCAGGCTCCAAATTCTGATCTCTGTAAGATGCTTCTGCACCCCTGTATCCAACTTCTGCTCTCTGTAACAGTCCTTCTGCACCTCAGTCTCTTACCTCTGCTCTCTCTAACAGTCCTTCTGCACCTCAGTCTCCCAACTCTGCTCTCTGTAAGATCCTTTTGCGACCAAGTCTTTAAACTATGCACTCTGTAAGAGTACTTCTGCACAACAGTCTTCAACCTCTTCTCTCTGCAACAATTCTTCTTCACCCCAGTCTCCAAATTCTGCTCTCTGCAACGATCATTCTGGACCCCAGTCTCCAATGTCTGCTCTCTGCAACAGTTCTTCTGCCCCACAGTCTCCAACCTCTGCTCTCTGGAAGATCTATCTGCACTCCAATCTTCAAACTATGCTCTCTGTAACATTCCTTCTCCACCCCAGTCTCCAACCTCTGTCCTCTGCAACAGTCCTTCTGCTCCCCAGTCTCGAACATCTGCTCTCTGTAACAGTCCTTCTGTACCGCAGTCTCCAACCTCTGCTCTTTGTAAAGATCCTTCTACACCCCAGTCTCCATCGCTGCTTTCTGTATCATTCTGTCTGAACCCCAGTCTCCAACGTCTGTTTTCTGTATCTATCCTCCTGCACCTCAGTCTCCAACCTGTGCTCTATGTAAGAGTCCTTCTGCACCCCAGTCTCCATCATCTGTTCTGGATAAAAGTCGTGTACTACAGTCTCCAACATCTGCTCTCTGTAAAAGTCCTTCTGCACCCCAATTTCGAAACTCTGCTTCCTGTAACAGTCCTTCTGCACCTGAGTCTTCAAACTCTGCTCTCTGTAACAGTCATTCTACACCCCAGTCTCCAAACTCTTCTTTCTGTATCAGTCTTTCTGAACCCCAGTCTCCAACCTCTGTTCTCTGTATCTATTATTCTGCAACTCAGTCTCCAATCTCTTCTCAATGCAACAGTTTTTCTATACTGCAGTCTTCAAACTCTGTTCTCTGTAAAGGTCTTTGTGCAGCACATACTTCAAACTCTGCTTTCTGTATCAATCTTTCTGCACCCTAGTCTCCAAATTCTGCTCTCTCTAAGAGTCTTTCTGCACCTCAGTATCCAACCTCTGCTCTCTGTAACAGTTCTTCTGCACTCCAGTCTCCAAACTCTGCTCTCTAAACAGTCCTTCTGCACCCCAGTCTCCAACGTCTTCTCTCTGCAACAGTCCTACTACACCCCAGTCTGCAAACTCTGCTCTCTGTAACAATCCTTCTGCCCCTCAGTCTCCAACCTCTGCTTTATGTAACAAGAATTTTGCACGTCAGTCTCCAACCTCTGCTCTCCGCAACAGTCCTTCTGCACTCCAGTCTCCAACCTAAGCTCTCTACAAAAGTCCTTCTCCACCCCAGTCTCGAATCTCTGTTCTCTTCAACAGTCCTTCTGTACCAAAGTTTCCAAACTCTGCTCTCTGTAAGATCCTTCTGCACTCCAGTATCCAAACACTGCTCTCTGTAACATTCCTTCTCCACCTCATTCTTTAACCTCTGCTTTCTGCAAATGTCCTGTAACACCCCAATCTCCAACCTCTGTCCTCTGCAACAGTCCTTCAGCTCCCCAGCCTCTAACCTCTGCTCTCTGCAACAGTCCTTCTTAACCCAGTCTCCAAACTCTGCTCTCTATAACAATCCTTCTGCACCTCAGTCTCCAAACTCTGTTCTCTGCAACTGTCCTTCTGCACCTCAGTCTCCAACCTCCACTCTCTGTAACAGTCCTTCTGCACTTCAATCTCAAACCTCTGCTCTCTGCAACAGTCCTTCTGCACCCCAGTCTCCATCCTCTGCTCTCTGTAACAATCTTTATGTACCGCAGTCTCCAACCTCTGGTCTCAGTAACGGTCCTTCTGCACCTCAGTCTCCAAACTCTGCTTTCTATATCTGTCCTTCTGAACCCCAGTCTCAAACCTCTGCTCTCTGTATCTATCCTTATCACATCAGTCTTTAACCTCTGCTGTCTGTTACAGTTTTTCTATATCACAGTCTCCAAACTCTGGTCTGTCTTACGGTCCTTTTTCACCCCAATTTCCAACCAGTTCTTTCTGTAACAGTCCTTGTGCACCTCAGTCTCCAAACTCTACTCTCTGTAACAGTCCTTCTAAACCTCAGTCTCCAACCTCTGCTGTCTGTAACAGTCTATCTGCACCTCAGTCTGACACTTCTGCTCTCTGAATGATCCTTCTGCACCCCAGTCTCCAAACACTGCTCTGTGTAACAGTCCACCCACACCTCAGTCTCCAACCTCTGCTCTCTGCAAGATCTTTCAAGAACTCAGTCTCCAAACTCTGCTCTCTATAACAGTTCTTCTGCACCCCAGTATCCAACCTCTTCTCTCTGTAGCAGGCCTTCTGCATGAGAGTCTCAAAAGTCTGCTCTCTGTAGTAGGCCTTCTGCACCCCAGTCTCCAACCTCTGCTCTCTGCAACGATCCTTCTGCACCACAGTCTCCAACTTCTGCTCTCTGCAATGATCCTACTGCACCCCAGTCTCCAATCTCTGATTACTGCAACAGTCCTTCTGCAACTAAGTCTCAAAATTCTACACTCTGTAAGATCCTTCTGCACCCCTGTCTCCAAGCTCGGCTTATTTCAACGATCCTTCTGCACCCTAGTGTCCAACCTCTGGTCTATGTAACAGGATTTGTCACCTCAGTCTTCAACCTCTGCTCTCTGCAACAGTCCTTCTCCTGCCCAGTCTCCAACTTCTGCTCTCTCTATGAGTCCTTTGGCACCTCAGTCTCTAACCTCTGCTCTCTGCAACATTCCTTCTGCAGCCCAGTCTCCATCCTCTGCTCTCTGCAACAATCCTTCTGCACCCCAGTATCCAACATCTGCTCTCTATAACAATCATTCTGCACCTCAGTCTCAAAACTCTGTTCTCTGCAACGATCCTTCTGCACCTGAGTCTCTAACCTCTACTCTCTGTAACAGTCCTTCTGCACTTCACTCTCCAACATCTGCTCTCTGTAGGATCCTTCTATAACTCAGTCTCAAACCTCTGCTCTCTGTATCTATCCTTCTGCACCTCAGTCTCCAACCTCTGCTCTATGGAACAGTCCATCTGCACCTCAGTCTGACACCTCTGCTCTCTGCAAGATTCTTCTGAACCCCAGTTTCCAAGCACTGCTCTCTGTAACAGTCCACCTGTACCTCAGTCTCCAACCTCTGGTCTCTGTAAGATCCTTCATGAACTCAGTCTCAAAACTCTGCTCTCTATAACAGTACTTCTGCACCCCAGTCTTCAAACTCTCCTCTCTGTAACAGACCTTTTACACGCCAGTCTCCAAACTCTCTTCTATGTAGCAGACCTTCTGCACCCCATTCTTCAACCTCTGCTCTCTGTAACGATCCTTCTGCACCCCAGTCTCCAACCTCTGCTCTCTGCAATGATCCTACTGCACCCAGTCTCCAACCTCTGATTTTGTCAACAGTCCTTTTGCAACTCTGTCTCCAAATTCTGCAATCTGTAAGATCCTTTTGCACCCCTGTCTCTAAGCTCTGCTTATTCCAACGATCCTTCTGCACCCCAGTGTCCAACATCTGCTCTATGTAACAAAATTTTGCACCTCAGTCTCCAAGCTCTGCTCTCTGCAACAGTCCTTCTGCACCCCAGTCTCCAACTTCTGCACTCTCTAAGAGTCCTTCTGCAACTCAGTCTCCAACATTTACTCTCAGCAACATTCTTTCTGCAGCCCAGTCTTCATCCTCTGCTCTCTGCAACAGTCCTTCTTCACCCCAGTTTCCAACCTCTGCTCTCTGCAAAAATCCTTCTGCACCCCAGTCTCCAAATTCTGCTCTCTGTAACAATCCTTCTGCACCTCAGCATCCAAACTCTGTTCTCTGAAACGGTCCTTCTGCACCTCAGTCTCCAACCTCTGCTCACTGTAACAGTTCTTCTGCACCTCAGTCTGACACCTCTGATCTCTGCACGATTCTTCTGCACCCCAGTCTCCAAACACTGTTCTCTATAACAGTCCTTCTGAACACCAGTCTCAATACTCTGCTCTCTGTATCTATCCTTCTGCACCTCAGTCTCAAACCTTTGTTCTCTGTAACATTCCTTCTACACCCCAGTCTCCAACCTCTGCTCTCTGTAACTGTTTTTGTATAACGCAGTCTCCAAACTCTGGTCTTTGTAATGGTCATTCTGCACCCCAACTTCCAACCTCTGCTTTCTGTAACAGTCCTTTTGCACATCAGTCTCCAAACTCTGCTCTATCTAACTGTACTTCTACACCTCAGTCTCCAACCTCTGCTCTCTGTAACAGTCCTTCTGCACCTCAATCTGACACCTCTCCTCTCTGCATGGACCTTCTGCACCTCAGTCTCCAAACATTGCTCTCTGTAACAGTCCACCTGCACCTCAGTATCCAACCTCTTCTCTCCGTAAGATCCTTCAGCAACCCAGTCTCCAAACTCTGCTCTCTATAACACTCCTTCTGCACCCCAGTCTCCAACCTCTCCTCTCTGTAACAGGCCTTCTGGACGCCAGTCTCCCAACTCTGCTCTCGGTAGCAGGCCTTCTGCACCCCAGTCTCCATAATGTGCTCTCTGCAATGATCTTTCTGCACCCCAGTATCCAACCTCTGATATCTGCAACAGTCTCAGTCTCCAAATTCTGCTCTCTGTAAGATGCTTCTACACACCTGTATCCAACCTCTGCTCTCTGTAACAGTCCTTCTGCACATGAGTCTCCAACCTCTGCTCTCTGTAGCAGGGCTTTTCCACCCTAGTCTAATACCTCTGCTCTCTAAAACAGTCCTTCTGCACACTAGTTACCAACATCTGCTCTCTGCAACAGTCCTTCTGCACCTCAGTCTTAAAACTCTGCTCTCTGCAACGACCCTTCTGCACCCCAGTCTTCAACCTCTGCTCTCTGTAACGATCCTTCTGCACCCCAGTCTCCAACCTCTGCTCTCTGCAATGATCCTACTGCACCCCAGTCTCAAACGTCTGATCTTTGAAAGAGTCCTTTTCAACTCTGTCTCCAACTTCTGTTCTGGATAAGATCCTTCTGTACCCCTGTCTCCAAGCTCGGCTTATTGCAACGATCCTTCTGCACCCCAGTGTCCAAACTCTGCTCTATGTAACAAAATTTTGCACCTCAGTCTCCGAGCTCTGCTCTCTGCAACAGTCCTTCTTCACCCCAGTCTCCAACCTCTGCTCTCTACAAAAGTCCTTCTGCACCCCACTCTCCAAACTCTGCTCTCTGTATCAATCCTTCTGAACCTCAGTCTCCAAACTCTGTTCTCTGTAACAGTCCTTCTGCACTTCACTCTCCAAACTCTGCTCTCTGTAGGATCCTTCTAAAATCCAGTCTCAAACCTCTGCTCTTTGTATCTATTATTCTTCCCCTCAGTCTTCCACCTCTGCTCTCTGTAGCAGGCCTTCTGCACCCCAGTCTCCATAATGTGCGCTCTGCAACGATTCTTCTGCACTCGAGTCTCCAACCTGTGCTCTCTGTAACTGTCCTGCTGAACCAAGGTCTCCAAACTCTGCTCTCTTTAGCGATCATTCTGCACCTCATTCTCCAACCTCTGCTCTCAGCAACAATCCTTCTGCACCCCAGTCTCCATTCGCTGCTCCCTGTAAGAATCCTTTTGCACCCCAGTCTCCAACCTCTCCTCTCTGTAAACGTCCTTCTGCAATTAAGTCTCCAAGTTTGCAATCTGTAACAGTCCTACTGCACCCCAGTCTCAAACCTCTGCACTCAGAAATGATCTTTCTGCACCTCAGTCTCCAATCTCTGCTCTCTTTAATAGTCCTTCTGCTCCCAGTCTCCAACATCTGCTCTCTGCAACGATCCGTCTTCTCCCCTGACTCCAACCTCTGCTCTCTGCATTGGTCCTTCTACATCCCAGTCTCCAACCTCTGATCTCTGTATGAGTCCTTCTGCACCACAGTCTCCAAACGCTCCTCTCTGCAAAAGTCCTTATGCACCCAAGTCTCCAAACTCTGCTGTCTGCAACATTTCTTCTGCACCCTAGTCTCGAAACTGTGCTCTCTGTAACAGTCCTTCTGCACCCCAGTCTCCAACATCTGCTCTCTGCAACGATCCTACTTCTACCCAGTCTCCAAACTCTGCTCTCTGTAAAAGTCCTTTGGTATCGCAGTCTCCAACCTCTTCTCTTTGTAATGGTCCATCTGCTCCCCAACTGCCAGCCTCTGCTTTCTGTAACAGTCCTTCTGCACCCCAGTCTCCAAACTCTTCTCTCTGCAATGATCTTTCTACACCTCAGGCTCCAAACTCTTCTCTCTGTAAAAGTCCTTCTGCACCTCAGTCTCAAAATACTACTCTCTGCAAAAGTCCTTCAGCACTCAAGTCTCCAAAACCTGCTCCCTGCAACAGTCTTTCTTTACCCCAGTCTTAACGCTCTGCTCTGTGTAACAGTCCTTCTGCACCCCAGTCTCCAACCTCTGCTCTCTGTAACAATCCTCCTGCACCCCAGTCTTTAACTTCTGCTCTCTGTAACAGTCCTTCTGCACCATATTTTCCACCTCTGCTCTCTACTACAGTCTTTGTATACCGCAGTTTCCAACTTCTGCTCTCTGTAACAGTCCCTCTGCACCTCAATTTCCAACCTCTGCTTTCTGTAACAGTCCTTCTGCACCCTAGTCTCCAACATCTGCTCTCTACAACGGTCCTTCCGCACCAAAGTCTCCAAACTCTGCTCTTTCTAACAGTCCTTCAGTACCACAGTCTCCAAACTCTTCTCTCTATAACGGTCCTTCTGTACCACAATGGCCAACCTCTGCTTTCTGTAACTGTCCTTCTGCACCTCAGATTTCAACCTATGCTCTCTGTAACAGTCATTGTAAGCCTCAGTCTGAAACCTCTGCTGTCTGCAACAATCCATCTACACCCCAGTCTCCAAACTGTGCTATCTGAAACAATCCTTCTGCACCCCAGTCTCCAACCTCTGCTCTCTGTAACAGGTCTTCTGCACCCCAGTCTCCAAACTCTGCTCTCTGTAACAGGCCTTCTGCATCCCAGTCTCCAACCTCTTCTCTCTGCAACAATCCTTCTGAACCTCACTCTCCAACCTCTGCTCTCTGCAACAGTCCTTCTAAACCGCAGTCTCCAACCTCTGCTCTCTGCAATGATCCTTCTGCATTCCAGTCTCCAACAACTGCTCTCTGCATCAGTCCTTCTGCACCCAATTTCCAAACTCTGCTCTCTGCTACAGTACTTAGCACCCCCGTCTCCAACCTCTTCTCTCTGCACCATTTATTCTGAACCCAAGTCTCCAACCTGTGCTCTCTGTAACTGTCCTGCTGCACCCAGGTCTTTAAATCTGCTCTCTGTAGAGATCCTTCTGCACCACATTCTCCAACTTCTGCTCTCTGCAACAATCTTTCTGCACCCCAGTCTTCATCCTCTACTCTCTGTAGAAATCCTTTTGCACCCCAGTCTCCAACCTCTTCTCTCTGTAAACGTCCTTCTGCACTTAATTCTCCAAGTTCTGCAATCTGTAACAGTCCTTCTGCACCCCAGTCTCAAACCTCTGCACTCAGAAATGATCTTTCTGCACCTCAGTCTCCAACCTCTGCTCTCTTTAATAGTCCTTCTGCACCCAGTCTCCAACATCTGCTCTCTTCAACGATCCGTCTTCTCCCCTGACTCCAACCTCTGCTCTCTGCATTGGTCCTTCTACATCCCAGTCTCCAACCTCTGATCTCTGTATGAGTCCTTCTGCACCACAGTCTCCAAATGCTCCTCTCTGCAAAAGTCCTTATGCACCCAAGTCTCCAAAAACTGCTGTCTGCAACATTTCTTCTGCACCCCAGTCTCCAACATTTGCTCTCTGCAACGATCCTTCTTCTACCCAGTCTCCAAACTCTGCTCTCTATAAAAGTCCTTTTGTATCGCAGTCTCAAACCTCTTCTCTCTGCAATGGTCATTCTACACCTCAGTCTCCAAACTCTGCTCTCTGTGAAAGTCCTTCTGCACCTCAGTCTGCAAATACTACTCTCTGCAAAAGTCCTTCAGCACCCAAGTCTCCAAAACCTGCTCCCTGCAACAGTCTTTCTTCACCGCAGTCTTCAACCTCTGCTCTGTGTAACTGCCCTTCTGCACCCCAGTACTCAACCTCTGCTCTCTGTAACAATCCTTTTGCACCCCAGTTTTTAAACTCTGCTCTCTGTAACTGTTCTTCTGCACCATATTTTCCACCTCTGCTCTCTGTTACAGTCTTTGTATACCGCAGTCTCCAACTTCTGCTCTCTGTAACAGTCCCTCTGCACCTCAATTTCCAACCTCTGCTTTCTGTAACAGTCCTTCTGCACCTCAGTCACCAAACTCTGCTCTATGTAACAGTCTTTCTGCACCTCAGTCTGAAATTTCAGGTCTTTGGACGATCGTTCTGCAACCCAGTCTCCAACCACTGCTCTCTGTAACAGTCTTCCAGCACCTCAGCCACCAACCTCTGGTCTCTGTAAGATCCTTCTACAACCAAGCCTCAAAATTCTGCTCTCTATAACAGCCCTTCTGCAAACCAGTCTCCAACCTCTGCTCTCTGTTGCAGGCCTTCTTCACCTCAGTCTCCAAACTCTACTCTGTGAAAAAGTCATTTGGCACTCCAGTTTCCAACCTTTGTTCTGTAAAGGTCCTACTGCACCCCAGTCTTCCACCTCTGCTTTCTATATCATAATTTTTCACCCCAGTCTCCAACGTCTGCTCTGTGTAACTGTCCTTCTGCGTCTCAGTCTCCAAACTCTGCTCTCTGCAACAGTCCTTCTGCACCTCACTCTCCAACCTCTGCTTTCTGCAAAATTCCTTCTGCACCCCAGTCTCAGAACTGTGCTCTCTGTAACAGCCCTACCGGACCCCAGTTTCCCACCACTTCTCACTGTAACGATCCTTCTGCACCCCAGTCTCCACTTTGCTCTCTGCAATAATTCTTCTGAAACTGAGTCTCCACCTTTTGCTCTCTTCAACGATCCTTCTGCACCCCACTCTCCAACCTATGCTCTCTGTATGATCCTTCTAAAATGAAGTCTCCAACCTCTGCTCTCTGCAACATTTCTTCTGCACCCCAGTCTCCGAACCCTTTTCTCTGCAATAGTCCTTCTGCCCTCTAGTCTCCAAACTGCTCTCTGTAACAGTCCTTCTGCACCACAGTATCCAACCTCTGCACTCTGTAATGATCCTTCTGCACCTCAGTCTCCAACAAATGCTCTCTGTAACAGGTCTTCTGCACTGCAGTCTCCAACCTCTGCTCTCTGTAACAGTTTTGCTGCACCCCAGTCTCCAAGCTCTACTCTCTGTTACAGTCCTGCTGCTCCCGAATCAAACCTCTGCACTCAGTTACAATCTTTCTGAACCCCAGTTCAAAACTCTGCTCTGTTTAACAGTTCTTCTGAACCAGAATCTCCAAACTCCTTATGAAACCCAGTCTCCATCCTCTGCTCTCTGTAAGAAGCCTTCTGCACCCCAGTCTCCAACCTCTGATCTCTGTAAAAGTCCTTCTGCACCTCAGTCTCCAACCTCTGCTCTCTGTAACGATCCTTCTGCACCACAGTCTCCAAACTCTGCTTTCTGTAACAGTCCTTCTATACTGCAGTCTCCAAACTCTTCTCTCTGTAACAGTCCTTCTGCATCCCAATTGCCAAACTCTTCTTTCTATAACAGTGCTTCTGCACCTCAGACTCCAACTTATGCTCTCTGTAACAGTCCATCTACACCTCAGTCTGAAACCTCTGCTCTCTTCAACGATCCTTCTGTACCCAAGTCTCCGAACTGTGCTATCTGTAACAGTCCTTCTGCACCCCAGTCTCCAACCTCTGCTCTCTGTAAGATACTTCTGCAACTCAGTCTCCAACCTCTGCACTCTGTAACAGTCCATATACACCCCAGTATCCAACCTATGCTCTCTGTAACAATCTTAGGCATCTAAATCTCCAACTTCAGCTCTCTGCATCGGTCCTTCTGCACCCCAGTCTCAAAAATCTGTTCTCTGCAACAGGCCTTCTGCACCACAGTCTCCAAAGTCTGCTTTCTATATCAGTTCATCTGTATCCCAGTCTCCAACCTCTACTCTTTCTAACAGTCGTTCTGCACCTAAGTTAACAACCTCTGCTCTCTGTAACTGTCCTTCTGAAACCTAGTCTCCAACCTCTACTCTCTGCAACATTTATTCTGCACCCCAGTCTCTAAACTGTGCTCTCTGTAACTGTCCTTCTGCACCCCAGTCTCCAACATCTGCTCTCTGTAAGTATCGTTCTCCACCATAGTCTCCAACCTCTGCTCTCTTCAACGATCTTTCCGCACCTCAGTCTCCAACCTCTGCTCTCTGTAACAATCCTTCTGCACCCAAGTCTTCAACCACTGGTCTCTGTAACAGTCCTTATGCAGCTCAGTCTCCAACCTATGCTCTCTGTAAGATACTTCTGCACACCATTTTACAACATCTGCTCTCTGCAATAATCCTTTAGAACCCTAGTCTCCAACCTCTGCTCCCTGTAACACTCTTTCTGTACAGCAGTCTCCAAACTCTGCTCTCTGTAACGGTACTTCTACACCCCAGTCTCCAACCTCTACTTTCTGTATTAGTATTTCTGCAGCCAGTCTCCAATCTCTGCTCTCTGTAACAGTTCTTCTGCACCTTAGTCTCCAAACTCTGCACTCTGCTACATTCCTCTGCACCCCAGTCTCCACCCTCTGCTCTCGGTAACAGTTCTTCTAACCCCAATCTCCAAACTCTGCTCTTTGTAACAGTCCCCTGCACTCCAGTCTCCACCCTGTGATCTCTGTAACAATTCGTCTGGACATAAGTCTCCAACCTCTGCTCTCTACAACATTCCTTCTGCTACTCAGTCTCCAAACTCTACTGTCTGTAAAAGTCCTTTTGCACCTCAGTTTCCAAACTCTGCTCTCTGTAAGATCCTTCTGAAACCCATTCTCCAAAAGCTACTCTCTGTAACAGTCTTCTGAAACCCAGTATTCAATCTCTGTTCTCTGCAGCTGTCCTTCTGCACCCCAGGCTACAAACTCTGCTCTCTGTAACAGTCCTTCTGCACCCCAGTCTCCAAACTCTACTTTTTGTATCAGTTATTCTGCACCCCAGTCTAAAACTTCTGCTCTCTGTAACATTCCTTCTGCACCTCAGTCTCCAACCTCTGGTCTCTGCAACAGTCCTTCTGCACCCCAGTCTCTAACCTCTGCTCTCTGCAAACGTCTTATTATTCCCAAGTATCCAACATCTGCTTTCTGTAACAATCCTTATGCACCCCAGTCTCAAACCTCTGCTCTCTGCAACAGTCCTACTGAACATCAGTCTGAAAACTCTTCTCTCTGCAAGGATCCTTGTGCACCACAGTCTCTAAACTCTGCTTTCTGAAACAGTTATTCTGCAACTCAGTCTCCAACGTCTGCTCTCTGTAACAGTCCTTCTGAACCCCAGGCTTTATCCTCTGCAATCTGTAAGATCCTTCTACATGACAGTTTCCTAACTCTGCTCTCTGTAACATTACCTTTTCACCCCAGTGTCCAACCTCTTCTCTCTGCAACGGTCCTTGTGCACGACAGTCTCAAACCTCTTTTCTCGGGAGCGGTCCTTCTTCTCCCCAGTCTCCAAACTCTGCTCTGGATATCATGTCTTCTGCACCTCAGTCTCCAACCTCTCCTTTATGTAAGATCTTTGTGCAACCCAGTCTCCAAACTCGGCTAACTGTAACAGTCCTTCTGCTCCCCAGTCTCAAACCTCTGCTCTGTGCAACAGTTCCTCTGCACCCCACTCTCCAACCTCTGCTCTGTAAAATCCAACCTCTTCTCTCTGAAAGATCCTTCTGCACCCTAGTCTCCTAAATCTGATCTCCGTAACAGTCCTTCTTCACCCCAGTCTAACACCTCTGCTCACTATAACAATCCTTCTGCACCTCAGTCTCCAACATGTGCTCTCTGCAACGGTCCTTCCGCACCCAATTCTCCAACCTCTGTTGTCTGCAAGAGTTCTTCAGCATGTCAGTCATCAACAACTGCTCCCTGCAAAAATCCTTCTGCACCCCAGTCTCCAACAATTGCTCTCGGTAACATTTTTTCTGCACCTCAGACTCCAACCTCTGCTCTATGTAAGATCCTCTGCCACCCAGTCTCCAATCTCTGCTTTCTGTAACAGTCCTTCTGCACCCCAGTCTTCAATCTCTGCTCGGTGCAACAGTTCCTCAGCACCCCACTCTCCAACCTCTGCTCTGTAAAATCCTTCTGCACACCAATCTCCAAACTCTGATATCTGTATCAGTCCTTTTTAACCCCAGTATCCAACCTCTGCTTCCTGCAACAATCCTTCTGCACCCCAGTCTCCAACTTCAGCTCTCTGCAACAGTTCTTCTGCACCCCAGTCTTTAACATCTACTCTCTGAAACAGTCCTTCTGCATCGGATTATCCAACCTCTGCACTCTGCATCAGTCCTTCTGTACTGCAGTCTCAAACCTCTGCTCTCTGTAAGGTTCATTCTGGACCCAAGTCTCCAACGTCTGCTTTCTGTATAAGTCCTTCTACACCCAAGTCTCCAACCTGTACTCTCTGTAACAGTCCTTCTGCATCTCAGTCTTTAACATCTGCTCTCTATAACAGTCCTTCTGCATCCCAGTCTCCAAACTCTGCTCTCTGCAACAGTCCTTCTACACTCCAGTCTTCAACCTCTGCTCTGTGTAACAGTCCTTCTGCAACCCAGTTTCCAATCTCTGCTCTCTGCAACGATCCTTCTGCATCCCCGTCTCCAACATCTGCTCTCTGCAACCGTCCTTCTGCACCCAAGTCTCCAAACTCTGCTCTCTGAAACGATCCTTCTGCACACCAGTCTCCAACCTCTGCTCTTTGCAATAATCCTACTGCACCCCAGTCGCCAACCTCTGCTCTCTATATCAATCCTTCTGCACCACAGTCTCGAAACTCTGCTCTACGTAATATTCGTCTGCAACCCAGTCTCCAAACTCTGCTCTCTTTAACAGACCTTCTGTACCCAGTCTTTAACCTCTGCACTCTGTAACAGCCTTCTGCACCCCAGTCTTTAAACTCTGCTCTCTGTATCAGTCCTTCTTCACCCCAGTCTCCAACCTGTGCTCTCTGTAACAGTCTTTCTGCAACTCAGTCTTTAACATCTGCTCTCTATAACACTCTTTCTGCACCCCAGTCTCCAAACTCTGCTCTCTGCAACAGTCCTTCTACACTCCAGTCTTCAACCTCTGCTCTGTGTAGCAGGCCTTCTGCAAACCAGTTTTTAATCTCTGCTCTCTACAAGGATCCTTCTGTATCCCAGTCTCCAACATCTGCTCTCTGCAACCGTCCTTCTGACCCCAAGTCTCCAACCTCTGCTCTCTGCAATAATCCTACTGCACCCCAGTCGCCAACCTCTGCTATCTGTAACAATCCTTCTGCACCACAGTCTCCAAACTCTGCTCTACATAATATTCTTTTGCAACCCAGTCTCCAACCTCTTCTCTCTGTAACAATCCTTGTGCATCTCAGTCTCAAAACTCTGTATTCGGTAACGTTAATTCTTCACCTCAGTATCCAACATCTATTCTCTGTATCAGTCTTACTGCACCTGATTCTTCAACCTCTGCTCTCTGTAGGATCCTTCTCCAACCCAGTCTCCGAACTCTGCTCTCTGTAACAATCCTTCTGCACACCAGTTGCCAACCTCTGCTCTCTGCACCGATCCTTCGTCACCACAGTCTCCAACATCTGCTCTCTGCAACAGTCCTTCTGCACACCAGTCTCCAACATTTGCTCTCTGCAACAGTCCTTCAGCAACTCAGTCTAAAAACTCTTTTCTCTGCAAGGATCCTTCTGCACCTCAGTCAACTACATCTGCTCTCTGTAGGATCCTTCTGCAACCCAGTCTCCAAACTCTGCCCTCTGTAACAGTCGTTCTGCGTTCCTTCACCAAACTCTGATCTCTGTAACAGGCCTTCTTCACCGCAGTCTTTAACCTCTGTTCTCTGTAACAGTCCTTCTGCACTCCAGTCTCAAACCTCTGCTCTTTACAAAGATCCTTCTGCATCCCAGTCTCCAACCTCTGTAATCTCCAAGAGTCCTTCTGCACCTCAGTCTGAAAACTCGGTTCTTTGCAACGATCCTTCTGCACCCCAGTCTCCAAACTCTGCTCTCTGTAACAGTCTTGTTCCATCTCAGTCTCCAACCTCTGCTCTCCGTAAGATCCTTCTGCAACCCTGTCTCCAAACTCTGCTCTCTGTAACAGTAATTCTGCACCCCAGTCTCCAACCTCTGCTCTCTGTCACAGTCTTTTTAAACCCCAGTTTCCAATCTCTGCTCTCTGTAACAGTCCTTCTGCACCCCAGTATCAATCTTCTGTTCTTTGTAACAATCCTTCTGCACCTCAGTTCCCAAACACTGACCTCTGCAACGGTCCTACTGTACCCCAGTCTATAGCCTCTGCTCTCTGCAACAATCCTTATGCACCCCAGTCTCAAACCTCTGCTCTCTGCAACAGTCCTACTGAACATCAGTCTGAAAACTCTTCTCTCTGCAAGGATCCTTGTGCACCACAGTCTCTAGACTCTGCTTTCTGAAACAGTTATTCTGCAACTCAGTCTCCAACGTCTGCTCTCTGTAACAGTCCTTCTGCACCCCAGGCTCCATTCTCTGCAATCTGTAAGATCCTTCTACATGCCAGTTTCCTAACTCTGCACTCTGTAACATTCCTTTTTCACCCCAGTGTTTAAGCTCTTCTCTCTGCAACGGTCCGTGTGCACGACAGTCTCAAACCTCTGTTCTCAGCAACAGTCCTTCTTCTCCCCAGTCTCCAAACTCTGCTCTGGATATCATTTCTTCTGCACCTCAGTCTCCAACCTCTGCTTTATGTAAGATCTTTCTCCAACCCAGTTTCCAAACTCTGCTAACTGTAACAGTCCTTTTGCACCCCAGTCTCAAACCTCTGCTCTGTGCAACAGTTCATCTGCACCGCAGTCTCCAACCTCTTCTCTCTGAAAGATTCTTCTGCACCCCAGTCTCCTAACTCTGATCTCCATAACAGTCCTTTTTCACCCCAGTCTAACACCTCTGCTCACTATAACAATCCTTCTGCATCTAGTCTCCAACATCTGCTCTTTGCAACGGTCCTTCCACACCCCATTCTCAAACCTCTGTTGTCTGCAAGAGTCCTTCAGCATGTCAGTCTCCAACCTCTGCTCCCTGCAAAAATCCTTCTGCACCCCAGTCTTCAACAATTGCTCTCGGTAACATTTCTTCTGCACCTCAGTCTCCAACCTCTGCTCTATGTAAGATGCTCTACCACCCAGTCTCCAATCTCTGCTCTCTGTAACAGTCCTTCTGCACCCCTGTCTCCAACTTCTGCTCGGTGCAACAGTTCCTCTGCACCCCACTCTTTAACCTCTGCTTTCTGTAAGATTCTTCTGCACACCAATCACCAAAATCTGATCTCTGTATAGGTCCTTTTTAACCCCAGTATCCAACCTCTGCTTCCTGCAACAATCCTTCTGCACCCCAGTCTCCAACTTCAGCTCTCTGCAACAGTTCTTCTGCACCCCAGTCTTTAACATCTACTCTCTGAAACAGTCCTTCTGCATCGGATTCTCCAACCTCTGCACTCTGCATCAGTCCTTCTGTACTGCAGTCTCAAACCTCTGCTCTCTGTAAGGTTCATTCTGGACCCAAGTCTCCAACGTCTGCTTTCTGTATCAGTCCTTCTGCATCCAAGTCTCAAACCTCTGCTCTCTGTAACAGTCCTTCTGCATCTAAGTCTTTAACATCTGCTCTCTATAACAGTCCTTCTGCACCCCAGTCTCCAAACTCTGCTCTCTGCAACGATCCTTCTGCACACCAGTCTCCAACCTCTGCTCTCTGCAATAATCCTACTGCACCCCAGTCGCCAACCTCTGCACCCTGTATCAATTCTTCTTCACCGCAGTCTTGAAACTCTGCTCTATGTAATATTCGTCTGCAACCCAGTCTCCAAACTCTGCTCTCTATAACAGCCCTTCTGTACCCATTCTCCAACCTCTGCACTCTGTAACAGCCTTCTGCACCCCAGTCTTTAAACTCTGTTCTCTGTATCAGTTCTTCTGCACCGCAGTCTCGAAACTCTGCTCTCTGTAACAGTCCTTCTGCATCTCAGTCTTTAACATCTGCTCTCTATAACAGTCCTTCTGCACCCCAGTCTCCAAACTCTGCTCTCTGCAACAGTCCTTCTACACTCCAGTCTTCAACCTCTGCTCTGTGTAACAGTCGTTCTGCAAACCAGTTTTTAATCTCTGCTCTCTGCTAGGATCCTTCTGTATCCCAGTCTTCAACATCTGCTCTTTGCAACCGTCCTTCTGACCCAAAGTCTCCAACCTCTGCTCTCTGCAGGATCCTTCTGCACACCACTCTCCAACCTCTTCTCTCTGCAATAATCCTACTGCACCCCAGTTGCCAACCTCTGCTCTCTGTAAAAATCCTTCTGCACAACAGTCTCCAAACTCTGCTCTACATAATATTCTTCTGCAACCCAGTCTCCAACCTCTGCTCTTTGTAACAATCCTTGTGCATCTCAGTCTCAAATCCCTGTATTCTGCACACAAGTCGCCAACCTCTGCTCTCTGCACCGATCCTTCTTCACCCCAGTCTCCAACCTCTGCTCTCTGCAACAGTCCTTCTGCACACCAGTCTCCAACATTTGCTCTCTGCAACAGTCCTTCAGCAACTCAGTCTAAAAACTCTTTTTTTTGCAAAAATCCTTCTGCACCTCAGTCTACTACATCTGCTCTCTTAAGACCCTTCTGTAACCCAGTCTCCAAACTCTGCTGTCTGTAACAGTCCTTCTGCAGAATAGTTTCCAACCTCTGCTCTCTGTAACAGGATTTTTGCAACCAAGTCTTGAATCTGCTTTCTGTAACAGGCCTTCAGATCCCCAGTCTCCACCCTCTTCTCTTTGCAATGATTATTCTCCACCCCAGCCTCCAACCTCTGCTCTCGGCAACAGTCCTTCTGCACCCTCGTGACCAACCTCTGCTCTCTGTAACTGTTCTTCTGCACCTCAGTCTCCAAACTCTGCTCTCTGTAACAGTCCATCTGCACCTCAGTCTCTAAAATTTGCTCTCTGCAGTGATTTATCTGGACCCCAGTCTCCAACTTCTGCTCTGTGCAACAGTCCTTTGCACCACAGTCTCCAGACTCTGCTCTCCGTAAGATCCTTCTGCACTCCAGTTTCCAAACTCTTCTCTCTGTAACATTTCTTCTCCACCCCAGTCTCCAACTTTTGTCCTCTGCAACAGTCCTGCTGCTTTCTAGTCTCCGAGATCTGCTCTGTGTAACAGTCCTTCTGTACAGCAGTCTCCAAACTCTCTTGACTGTAACGGTCCTTCTACACCCCAATTTCCAACCTCTGCTTTCTGTAACAGACTTTCTGCACCTCAGTCTCAAACCTGTGCTCTCTGTAACATTCCTTCTGCACCCCAGTCTCCAACCTCTGCTCTCTTCATTGGTACCAGTTAACCCCAGTCTCCAACGTTGTTCTCTACAACAGTCCTTCTGTACTGCAGTCTCCAACCTCTGTTCTCTGTAAGGGTCCTTTTGCAACCCAGTCTCCCACCTCTACTTTCTATATCAGTTCTTCTGCACCACAGTCTCCAAACTCTGCTCTCTGTAACCGTCATTCTGCATCTCACTCTGCAACCTCTGCTCTCTGAAACAGTCCTTCTGCAACCAGTCTTCAAACTCTGCTCTCTGCAAGAGTCCTTCTGCACCCCAGTCTCCATCCTCTGCTCTCTGCAACAGTCAATCTCCACCCCAGTCTCCAACCTCTGCTCCCTGTAAGGGGCCTTCTGCACCACAGTCTTGAAACTCTGCTTTCTGTATCATTTCTTCTGCACCCCAGTCTCCAACCTGTGCTCTCTGTAACAGTCTTTCTGCACCTCAGACTCCAAATTCTGCTCTCTGTTACAGTCCTTCAGCACCTCAATCTCCAACATCTTCTCTCTGTCACAGTCCTTCTGCACCTCAGTATCAAAACTCTGCTCTCTGTAAGATCCTTCTGAAACCCAGTCTCCAACCTCTTCTTTCTGCAATGGTCCTTCTGTAAACCAGTCTCCAACCTTTGCTCTCTACAACAGTCATTCTGCACCCCAGTCTCCAACGTCTGCTCTCTGTAAGAGTCTTTCAGTCTCCAACCTCTGTTCTCTGTATGGGTCCTTCTGCACCCCAGTCTTAAACCTCTGCTTTCTGTATCAGTCCTTCTACACTGCAGTCTCTAAACACTGCTCTATCCTATCCAACGATCCTTCTGCACCTCAGTCTCCAACCTCTGCTCTCTCTTACAGTCCTTCTGTTCCTCATTCTCCAACCTCTGCTCTCAGTAAGATTCTTTTGCAACCCAGTCTCCAAACTTTGATCTCTGTAACTGTCCTTCTGAACCCCAGTCTCCAAGAACTGCTCTCTGTAACAGGCCTTCTTCACCCCAGTCTCCAACCTCTTCTGTATGTTAAAGGCCTTTTGCCCCAAGACTCCAAACTCTTCTCTCTTCAATGATCCTTCTCCACCACAGTCTCCAACCTCTGCTATCAGCAACAGTCCTTCTGCACCCCTGTCTCTAACCTCTGCTCTCTGTAACACTCCTTTGTACCCCAGTCTCCTAAGTTTGCTCTCTGCAACAGTTTTTCTCCACCTCAGTCTTTAATCTGTGCTCTCTGTAAAAGTCCTTCTGCACCCCAGTCTCCAACCTGTGCTCTCAGTAAAAGTCCTTCTGCACCACAGTCTCCAACCTCTGCTCTCTCTAACAATCCTTCTGAAACCCAGTCTCCAAACTCTGCTCTCTGCACTGATCCTTCTGCACACCAGTCTCCAAAGTCTGCTCTCTGTAACAGTCCTTCTGCACCCCAGTCTTCAAAATATGCTTTCTGCAAGGATCCTTCTGCACACCAGTCTCCAACCTCTGCTATCTGCAATAATCCTACTCCACCCCAGTCGCCAACCTCTGCTCTCTGTAAGAATCCTTCTGCACCGCAGTCTCCAAACTCTGCTCTACGTAATATCCTTCTGCAACCCAGTTTCCAAACTCTGCTCTCTGTAACAGCCCTTCTTCACCCAGTCTCCAACCTATGCTCTCTGTAACAGCTTTCTGCACCCCAGTCTCCAAACTGTGCTCTCTGCATCAGTCATTCTGCACCCCAGTTTCCATACTCTGCTCTCTTTAACAGTCTTTCTGCATCTCAGTCTCCTACCTCTACTCTCTGCAACAGTTCTTCTCCACACCAGTCTCCAACGTCTGCACTCTGAAACAGTTCTTCTCCACTCCAGTCTCCAACCTCTGCTCTCTGTAACAGTACTCCTGTACTACAGTCTCCAAACACTACTGTCTGTAATGGTCCTTCTGCACCTCAGTCCCCAACCTCTGCTTTCTGTGTCAGTCCTTCTGCACCCCAGTGTCCAACCTCTGCTATCTACAACAGTCTTCTGCACCTCAGTCTCCAAACTCTACTCTCTGCAAAAGTCCGTCTGCACCGAAATCTCCAACACCTGCTCCCTGCAACAGTCCTTCTTCACCCCAGTTTCCAACCTCTGCTATCAGCAACAGTCCTTCTGCACACCAGTCTCCAAACTCTGCTCTCTGTAACAGTTTTTCTGCACCTCAGTCTCCAAATTCTGCTCTCTACAACAGTCCTTCTGCATCTCAGTCTTTAACATCTGCTCTTTGTAATAGTCCTTCTGCATCCCAGTTTCCAATCTCTGCTCTCTGCAACGATCCTTCGGCACCCCATTCTCCAACCTCTGTTGTCTGCAAGAGTCTTTCAGCATGTCAGTCTCCAACCCCTGCTCCCTGCAAAAATCCTTCTGCACCCCCGACTCCAACCATTGCTCTCGGTAACATTTCGTCTGCACCTCAGTCTCCAGTCTCTGCTCTCTGTAAGATACTTCTTCTACACCGTCTCCAATGTCTGCTCTCTGTAACAGTCATTTTTCACCCCAGTCTGAAAACTCTGCTCCCTGCAACAATTTTTCTGCACCCAAATCTCCAACTTCTGCTCTCTGCAACAGTTTTTCTGCATCCCAGTCTTTAACATCTACTCTCTGAAACAGTCCTACTGCATCTCATTCTCCCACTTCTGCACTCTGCAATAGTCCTTCTGTACCCTGGTCTCCAAACTCTGCTCTCTGTAACAGTCCTTCTGTACTGCAGTCTCCAACCTGTGCTCTCTGTAAGGTTTATTCTCGAAACAAGTCTGTAATCTCTGCTATCTGTATAGTCCTTCTGCACCCCAGTCTCCAACCTCTGCTCCCTGTAACAGTCCTTCTGCATCCCAGTTTCCAATCTCTGCTCTCTGCAACGATCCTTCTGCACCCCATTCTCCAACCTCTGTTGTCTGCAAGAGTCTTTCAGCATGTCAGTCTCCAACCCCTTCTCCCTGCAAAAATCCTTCTGCATCCCCGACTCCAACCAAGGCTCTTGGTAACATTTCGTCTGCACCTCAGTCTCCAACCTCTGCTCTATATAAGATACTTTTGCCACACAGTCTCCAATCTCTGCTCTCGGTAACAGTCCTTCTGCACACCAGTCTCCAACCTCTGCTCTGTGCAACAGTTCCTCTGAACCCCAATCTCCAATCTCTGCTCTCTGTAAGATTTTTCTGCACCCCAATCTCCAAACTCTGATCTCTGTAACAGTCCTTTTTCACCCCAGTCTGAAACCTCTGCTCCGTGCAACAAATTTTCTGCACCCCAGTCTTCAACTTCTGCTCTCTGCAACAGTATTTCTGCACCCCAGTCTTTAACATCTACTCTCTGAAACAGTCCTACTGCATCCCATTCTCCCACCTCTGCACTCTGCAACAGTCCTTCTGTACCCTGATCTCCAAACTCTGCTCTCTGTAACAGTCCTTCTGTACTGCAGTCTCCTACCTCTGCTCTCTGTAAGGTTGATTCTCGAAACAAGTCTCCAACCTCTGCTCTCTGCAATAATCCTACTGCACCACAGTCGCCAATCTTTGCTCTTTGTAAAAATTCTTCTTCATCTCAGTCTTTAATATCTGCTCTCTGTAACAGTCCTTCTACAATCCAGTTATCAACCTCTGCTCAGTGTAACAGTCCTTCTGCAACCCAGTTTCCAATCTCTGCTCTCTGCAACGATCCTTCTGCATCCCAGTCTGCAACATCTACTCTATGCAATCGTCCTTCTGCACCCGAGTCTCCATCCTCTGCTCTCTGCAAGGATCCTTCTGAACACCAGTCTCCAAACTCTGCTCTCTGCAATAATCCTACTGCACCCCAGTCGCCAACCTCTGCTCTCTGTAACAATCCTTCTGCACAACACTCTCCAAACTCTGCTCTACGTAATATTCTTCTGTAACCCAGTTTCCAATCTCTGCTCTCTGCAATGATCCTTCTGCCTCCCCGTCTTCAACATCTGCTCTCTGCAACCGTCCTTCTGCACCCAAGTCTCCAACCTCTACTCTCTGCAACTATCCTTCTGCACACCAGTCTCCAACCTCTGCTCTCTGTAACAATCCTTCTGCACCACAGTCTCAAAACTCTGTTCTATGTAACATTCTTCTGCAACCCAGTCTCCAAACTCTGCTCTCTTTAACAACCCTTCTGTACCCAGTCTCCAACATCTGTTCTCTGTAACAGCCTTCTGCACCCCAGTCTCCAATCTCTGCTCTCAGTATCAGTCCTTCTGCACCCCAGTGTCAAAACTCTGCTATCTTTAACAGTCTCTCCGCATCTCAGTTTTTTACTCTACGTACTGCAACAGTTCTTCTGCACACCATTCCCCAACGTCTGCACTCTGAAACAGTTCTTCTCCAGTCCAGTCTTCAACCTCTGCTCTCTGTAACAGTCCTCCTGTATTGCAGTCTCCAAACTCTGCTCTCTGTATCAGTTCTTCTGTACCACAGTCTCCAACCTCTGCTCTCTGTAACAGTCCTTCTGCAACTCAGTCTTTAACATCTGCTCTCTATAACAGTCCTTCTGCACCCTAGTCTCCAAACTCTGCTCTCTGCAACAGTCCTTCTACACTTTAATCTTCAAACTCTGCTCTGCAAACAGTCATTCTGCAAACCAGTTTCCAATCTCTGCTCTCTGCAAAAATTCTTCTGCATCCCAGTCTCCAACCACAGCTCTCTGTAACACACCTTCTGCACCACAGTCTCCAAACTCTGCTCTACATAATATTCTTCTGCAACCCAGTCTCTAAACTCTGCTCTCTGTAACAGCCCTTCTGTACCCAGTGTCTAACCTCTGCAATCTGTAACAGCCTTCTGCACCCCAGTTTCCAAACTCTGCTATCTGGAACAGTCCTCCTGCATTCCAGTCTCGAAACTCTGCTCTCTATAACAGTCCTTCTACACTCTAGTCTTTAACCTCTGCTCTGTGTAACAGTCCCTCTGCAACCCAGTTTCAAATCTCTGCTCCCTGCAACCGTCTTTGTGCATCCCAGTCTCCAACAACTGCTCTCTGAAACCGTCCTTCTGCACCCAAGTCTCCAACCACTGCTCTCGGCAACAATCCTTCTGCACACCAGTCTCCAACCTCTGCTGTCTGCAATAATCCTACTGCACCCCAGTCGCCAACCTCTGCTCTCTGTAACAATCCTTCTGCACCGCAGTCTTCAAACTCTGCTCTACGTAATATTCTACTGCAACCCAGTCTCCAAACTCTGCTCTCTGTAACAGCCCTTCTGTACCCAGTCTCCAACCTCTGCACTCTGCAAAAGTCCTTCTGCACCCATGTCTCCAACACCTGCTCCTTGCAATAGTACTTCTTCGCCCCAGTTTCCAACCTCTGCTATCTGCAACAGTCCTTCTGCACACCAGTCTCCAAACTCTGCTCTCTGCAATAATCCTACTGCACCACAGTCGCCAATCTCTGCTCTTTGTAAAAATTCTTCTGCATCTCAGTCTTTAAAATCTGCTCTCTGTAACAGTCCTTCTACAATCCAGTTTTCAACCTCTACTCAGTGTAACAGTCCTTCTGCAACGCAGTTCCAATCTCTGCTCTCTGCAACGATCCTTCTGCATCCCAGTCTGCAACATCTGCTCTCTGCAATCGTCCTTCTGCACCCAAGTCTCCATCCTCTGCTCTCTGCAAGGATCCTTCTGCACACAAGTCTCCAACCTCTGCTCTCTGCAATAATCCTACTGCATCCCACTCGCCAACCTCTGCTCTCTGTAACAATCCTTCTGCACAAAAGTCTCCAAACTCTGCTCTACGTAATATTCTTCTGTAACCCAGTTTCCAATCTCTGCTCTCTGCAATGATCCTTCGGCCTCCCCGTCTTCAACATCTGCTCTCTGCAACCGTCCTTCTGCACCCAAGTCTCCAAACTCTGCTTTCTGCAACGATCCTTCTGCACACCAGTCTCCAACCTCTACTCTCTGAAACAATCCTTCTGCACCACAGTCTCGAAACTCTGCTCTACGTAACATTCTTCTGCAACCCAGTCTCCAAACTCTGCTCTCTGTAACAGCCCTTCTGTGCCCAGTGTCTAACCTCTGCAATCTGTAACAGCCTTCTGCACCCCAGTTTCCAAACTCTGCTATCTGGAACAGTCCTCCTGCATTCCAGTCTCGAAACTCTGCTCTCTATAACAGTCCTTCTACACTCTAGTCTTTAACCTCTGCTCTGTGTAACAGTCCCTCTGCAACCCAGTTTCAAATCTCTGCTCCCTGCAACCGTCTTTGTGCATCCCAGTCTCCAACAACTGCTCTCTGAAACCGTCCTTCTGCACCCAAGTCTCCAACCACTGCTCTCGGCAACAATCCTTCTGCACACCAGTCTCCAACCTCTGCTGTCTGCAATAATCCTACTGCACCCCAGTCGCCAACCTCTGCTCTCTGTAACAATCCTTCTGCACCGCAGTCTTCAAACTCTGCTCTACATAATATTCTACTGCAACCCAGTCTCCAAACTCTGCTCTCTGTAACAGCCCTTCTGTACCCAGTCTCCAACCTCTGCACTCTGCAAAAGTCCTTCTGCACCCATGTCTCCAACACCTGCTCCTTGCAATAGTACTTCTTCGCCCCAGTTTCCAACCTCTGCTATCTGCAACAGTCCTTCTGCGCACCAGTCTCCAAACTCTGCTCTCTGCAATAATCCTACTGCACCACAGTCGCCAATCTCTGCTCTTTGTAAAAATCCTTCTGCATCTCAGTCTTTAAAATCTGCTCTCTGTAACAGTCCTTCTACAATCCAGTTTTCAACCTCTACTCAGTGTAACAGTCCTTCTGCAACGCAGTTCCAATCTCTGCTCTCTGCAACGATCCTTCTGCATCCCAGTCTGCAACATCTGCTCTCTGCAATCGTCCTTCTGCACCCAAGTCTCCATCCTCTGCTCTCTGCAAGGATCCTTCTGCACACAAGTCTCCAACCTCTGCTCTCTGCAATAATCCTACTGCATCCCACTCGCCAACCTCTGCTCTCTGTAACAATCCTTCTGCACAACAGTCTCCAAACTCTGCTCTACGTAATATTCTTCTGTAACCCCAGTTTCCAATCTCTGCTCTCTGCAATGATCCTTCGGCCTCCCCGTCTTCAACATCTGCTCTCTGCAACCGTCCTTCTGCACCCAAGTCTCCAACCTCTGCTTTCTGCAACGATCCTTCTGCACACCAGTCTCCAACCTCTGCTCTCTGTAACAATCCTTCTGCACCACAGTCTCGAAACTCTGCTCTACGTAACATTCTTCTGCAACCCAGTCTCCAAACTCTGCTCTCTGTAACAGCCCTTCTGTACTCAGTCTTTAAACTCTGCTCTCTCTATCAGCCTTCTGCACCCCAGTCTCCAAACTCTGCTATCTTTAACAGTCTTTCCGCATCTCAGTCTTTTAACTCTACTCTCTGCAACAGTTCTTTTGCACACCATTCCCCAACGTCTGCACTCTGAAACAGTTCTTCTCCACTCCAGTCTTCAACCTCTGCTCTCTGTAACAGTCCTCCTGTATTGCAGTCTCCAAACTCTGCTTTCTGTAATGGTCCTCCAGAACCTCATACCCCAATACATAATGCTTTATGTATCAGTCCTTCTGCACCCTAGTCTCCAACCTCTGCTATCTGCAACAGTCCTTCTGAACCTCACTCTCCAAATTTTACTCTCTGCAAAAGTCCTTCTGCACCCATGTCTCCAAAACCTGTTCTCTGCAACAGTCTTTCTTCACCCCAGTTTCCAACTCTGCTATCTGGAAGAGTGTTTCTGCATTCCAGTCTCCAAACTCTGCTCTCTGCAACAGTCCTTCTACACTTCAGTCTTCAAACTCTGCTCTGTGTAACAGTCCCTCTGAAACCCAGTTTCCAATCACTTCTCTCTGCAATGATCCTTCTGCATCCCAGTCTCCAACATCTGCTCTCTGCAACCGTCCTTCTGCACCCAAGTCTCCAAACTCTGCTCTCTGCAAGGATCCTTCTGCACACCAGTCTCCAACCTCTGCTATCTGCAATAATCCTACTCCACCACAGTCGCCAACCTCTGCTCTCTGTAAGAATCCTTCTGCACCACAGTCTCCAAACTCTCCTCTACGTAATATTCTTCTGCAACCCAGTCTCCAAACTCTGCTCTCTGTAACAGCCCTTCTTCACCCAGTCTCCAACCTATGCTCTCTGTAACAGCTTTCTGCACCCCAGTCTCCAAACTGTGCTCTCTGCATCAGTCATTCTGCACCCCAGTTTCCATACTCTGCTCTCTTTAACAGTCTTTCTGCATCTCAGTCTCCTACCTCTACTCTCTGCAACAGTTCTTCTCCACACCAGTCTCCAACGTCTGCACTCTGAAACAGTTCTTCTCCACTCCAGTCTCCAACCTCTGCTCTCTGTAACAGTACTCCTGTACTGCAGTCTCCAAACACTGCTGTCTGTAATGGTCCTTCTGCACCTCAGTCCCCAACCTCTGCTTTCTGTGTCATTCCTTCTGCACCCCAGTGTCCAACCTCTGCTATCTACAACAGTCTTCTGCACCTCAGTCTCCAAACTCTACTCTCTGCAAAAGTCCGTCTGCACCCATATCTCCAACACCTGTTCCCTGCAACAGTCCTTCTTCACCCCAGTTTCCAACCTCTGCTATCTGCAACAGTCCTTCTGCACACCAGTCTCCAAACTCTGCTCTCTGTAACAGTCTTTCTGCACCTCAGTCTCCAAATTCTGCTCTGTACAACAGTCCTTCTGCATCTCAGTCTTTAACATCTGCTCTTTGTTACAGTCCTTCTGCAAACCAGTTTCCAATCTCTGCTCTCTGCAACGATCCTTCTGCACCCCATTCTCCAACCTCTGTTGTCTGAAAGAGTCTTTCAGCATGTCAGTCTCCAACCCCTGCTCCCTGCAAAAATCCTTCTGCACCCCCGACTCCAACCATTGCTCTCGGTAACATTTCGTCTGCACCTCAGTCTCCAACCTCTGCTCTATGTAAGATACTTCTGCCACACAGTCTCCAATCTCTGCTCTTGGTAACAGTCCTTCTGCAGACCAGTCTCCAACCTCTGCTCTGTGCAACACTTCCTTAGAACATCAATCTCCAATCTCTGCTCTCTGTAAGATTCTTCTGCACCCCAATCTCCAAACTCTGATCTATGTAACAGTCCTTTTTCACCCCAGTCTGAAACCTCTGCTCCCTGCAACAAATTTTCTGCACCCCAGTCTCCAACTTCTGCTCTCTGCAACAGTTTTTCTGTACCCCAGTTTTTAACATCTACTCTCTGAAACAGTCCAACTGCATCCCATTCTCCCAGCTCTGCACTCTGCAACAGTCCTTCTGTACCCTGGTCTCCAAACTCTGCTCTCTATAACAGTCCTTCTGTACTGTAGTCTCCAACCTCTGCTCTCTGTAAGGTTTATTCTCGAAACAAGTCTCCAACCTCTGCTCTCTGCAATAATCCTACTGCGCCAGTGTCGCCAATCTCGGCTCTCTGTAACAATCCTTCTGCATCTCAGTCTTTAACATCTGCTCTCTGTAACAGTCCTTCTGCACACCAGTCTCCAAACTCTGCTCTCTGCAGCAGTCCTTCTATAATCCAGTCTTCAACCTCTGCTCTGTGTAACAGTCCTTCTGCAACCCAGTATCCAATCTCTGCTCTCTGCAACGATCCTTCTGCATCCCAGTCTGCAACATCTGCTCTCTGCAACCGTCCTTCTGCACCCAAGTCTTCATCCTCTGCTCTCTGCAAGGATCCTTTTCACACCAGTCTCCAACCTCTGCTGTCTGCAATAATCCTACTGCACCCCAGTCGCCAACCTCTGCTCTCTGTAACAATCCTTCTGCACAACAGTCTCCAAACTCTGCTCTACGTAATATTCTTCTGTAACCCAGTTTCCAATCTCTGCTCTCTGCAATGATCCTTCTGAAACCCCGTCTTCAACATCTGCTCTCTGCAACCATCCTTCTGCACCGAAGTCTCCAACCTCTGCTCTCTGCAGTCTCCAACCTCTGCTGTCTGCAATAATCCTACTGCACCCCAGTCGCCAACCTCTGCTCTCTGTAACAATCCTTCTGCACAACAGTCTCCAAACTCTGCTCTACGTAATATTCTTCTGTAACCCAGTTTCCAATCTCTGCTCTCTGCAACGATCCTTCTGAAACCCCGTCTTCAACATCTGCTCTCTGCAACCATCCTTCTGCACCGAAGTCTCCAACCTCTGCTCTCTGCAATGATCCTTCTGCACACCAGTCTCCAACCTCTGCTCTCTGTAACAATCCTTCTGCACCACAGTCTCGAAACTCTGCTCTACGTAACATTCTTCTGCAACCCAGTCTCCAAACTCTGCTCTCTGTAACAGCCCTTCTGTACCCAGTCTCCAACCTCTGTTTTCTGTAACAGCCTTCTGCACCCCAGTCTTCAAACTCTGCTATCTTTAACAGTCTTTCCACATCTCAGTCTTTTAACTCTACTCTCTGCAACAGTTCTTCTGCACACCATTCCCCAACGTCTGCACTCTGAAACTGATTTTCTCCACTCCAGTCTTCAAACTCTGCTCTCTGTAACAGTCCTCCTGTATTGCAGTCTCCAAACTCTGCTTTCTGTAATGGTCCTTCTGAACCTCATACCCCAACCTCTGCTTTATGTATCAGTCCTTCTGCACACTAGTCTCCAACCTCTGCTATCTGCAACAGTCCTTCTGAACCTCAGTCTCCAAATTCTACTCTCTGCAAAAGTCCTTCTGCACCCATGTCTCCATAACCTCTTCTCTGCAACAGTCTTTCTTCACCCCAGTTTCCAACTCTGCTATCTGGAACAGTCCTTCTGCATTCAAGTCTCCAAACTCTGCTCTCTGCAACAGTCCTTCTACACTTCAGTCTTCAAACTCTGCTCTGTGTAACAGTCCCTCTGAAACCCAGTTCCCAATCACTTCTCTCTGCAATGATCCTTCTGCATCCCAGTCTCCAACATCTGCTCTCTGCAACCGTCCTTCTGCACCCAAGTCTCCAAACTCTGCTCTCTGCAAGGATCCTTCTGCACAGCAGTCTCCAACCTCTGCTATCTGCAATAATCCTACTCCACCACAGTCGCCAACCTCTGCTCTCTGTAAGAATCCTTCTGCACCACAGTCTCCAAACTCTGCTCTACGTAATATTCTTCTGCAACCCAGTCTCCAAACTCTGCTCTCTGTAACAGCCCTTCTTCACCCAGTCTACAACCTATGCTCTCTGTAACAGCTTTCTGCACCCGAGTCTCCAAACTGTGCTCTCTGCATCAGTCCTTCTGCACCCCAGTTTCCATACTCTGCTCTCTTTAACAGTCTTTCTGCATCTCAGTCTCCTACCTCTACTCTCTGCAACAGTTCTTCTGCACACCAGTCTCCAACGTCTGCACTCTGAAACAGTTCTTCTCCACTCCAGTCTCCAACCCCTGCTTCTGTAACAGTCCTCCTGTACTGCAGTCTCCAAACACTGCTGTCTGTAATGGTCCTTCTGCACCTCAGTCCCCAACCTCTGCTTTCTGTGTCGGTCCTTCTGCACCCCAGTCTCCAACCTCTGCTATCTACAACAGTCTTCTGCACCTCAGTATCCAAACTCTACTCTCTGCAAAAGTCCGTCTGCACCCATATCTCCAACACCTGCTCCCTGCAACAGTCCTTCTTCACCCCAGTTTCCAACCTCTGCTATCTGCAACAGTCCTTCTGCACACCAGTCTCCAACGTCTGCACTCTGAAACAGTTCTTCTCCACTCCAGTCTCCAACCCCTGCTTCTGTAACAGTCCTCCTGTACTGCAGTCTCCAAACACTGCTGTCTGTAATGGTCCTTCTGCACCTCAGTCCCCAACCTCTGCTTTCTGTGTCGGTCCTTCTGCACCCCAGTCTCCAACCTCTGCTATCTACAACAGTCTTCTGCACCTCAGTATCCAAACTCTACTCTCTGCAAAAGTCCGTCTGCACCCATATTTTCCAACACCTGCTCCCTGCAACAGTCCTTCTTCACCCCAGTTTCCAACCTCTGCTATCTGCAACAGTCCTTCTGCACACCAGTCTCCAAACTCTGCTCTCTGTAACAGTCCTTCTGCACCTCAGTCTCCAAATTCTGCTCTCTGCAACAGTTCTTCTGCACCCAAGTCTCCAATCTGTGCTCTCTGCAACAGTTTTTCTACACCCCAGTCTTCCACCTCTGCTCTTGGTATCAGTTCTTCTGCACCCCAGTCTCCAACCTCTGCTGTCTGATACAGTCCTTCTGCACCATATTCTCTAACCTCTGCTCTCTGTTACAGTCTTTGTATACCGAACTCTCCAACCTCTGCTCTCTGTAACGGTCCCTCTGCACCCCAATTTCCAACCTCTGCTTTCTGTAACAGTCCTTCTGCACCTCATTCACCAAACTCTGCTCTCTGTAACCTTCCTTCTGCACCTCAGTCTCCATCCTCTCCTCTCTGTAACAGTCCTTCTGCACCTCAGTCTGAAACATCTGCTCTCTGTATGATTCTTCTGCACCCCAGTCTCCAACCACTGCTCTCTGTAACAGTCGTCCTGCACCTGAGTCACCAAACTCTGCTCTCTGTAAGATCCTTCTGCAACCCAGCCTCAAAAGTCTCCTCTCTATAACAGTCCTTCTGTAACCCAATCTCCAAACTCTGCTCTCCTTAGCAGCCCTTCTGCACCCCAGTCTCCATACTCTGCTCTCTGAAACAGTCCTTCTGCATGACAGTCTCAAACCTCTGCACATTTTAACGGTCCTTATGCACCCCAGGCTCCCACCTCAGCTTTCTGTATCATAATTCTTCAAACCAATCTCCAACGTCTACTCTGTGTAACAGTCCTTCTTCATCTCAGTCTCCAAACTCTGCTGTCTGCAACAGTCCTTCTGCACCCAAGTCTCAGAACTTTGCTTTCTGCAACATTCCTTCTGCACCCCAGGGTTTAACCTGTTCTCTCTGCAACAGTCCTTCTGCACCTCAGTCTGAAAACTCTACTCTCTGTAAGGATCCTTGTGCATCCCAGTCTCCAAACTCTGCTTTCTGTAACAGTCCTTCTGCACCTCAGTCTCGAAACTCTGCTTTCTGTAAGATCCTTCTGCAACCAAGTCTCCAAACTCTGCTCTCTGTAACAGTCCTTCTGCACACCAGTCTCCAACCTCTGCTCTCTGCAACGATCCTTCTCCACCCCAGTTTCCAACCTCTGCTCTCTGCAATGGTCCTTCTGCACGACAGTCTCAAACTTCTGGTCTTGGCAACAGTCCTTCTGCACCCCCGTCTCCAACCATTGCTCTCGGTAACATTTCGTCTGCACCTCAGTCTCCAATCTCTGCTTTCTGTAAGATACTTCTGCCACACCGTCTCCAATGACTGCGCTCTGTAACCGTCCTTTTTTCACCCCAGTCTGAAACCTCTGCTCCCTGCAACAATTTTTCTGCACCCAAATCTCCAACTTCTGCTCTCTGCAACAGTTTTTCTGAAACCCAGTCTTTAACATCTACTCTCTGAAACAGTCCTACTGCATCCCATTCTCCCACTTCTTCACTCTGCAATAGTCCTTCTGTACCCTGGTCTCCAAACTCTGCTCTCTGTAACAGTCCTTCTGTACTGCAGTCTCCAACCTCTGCTCTCTGTAAGGTTTATTCTCGAAACAAGTCTCTAACCTCTGCTATCTGTATAGTCCTTCTCCACCCCAGTCTCCAACCTCTGCTCTCTGTAACAGTCCTTCTGCATCTCAGTCTTTAACATCTGCTCTCTGTAACAGTCCTTCTGCTTCCTAGTTTCCAATCTCTGCTCTCTGCAACGGTCCTTCTGCACCCCATTATCCAACCTCTGTTGTCTGAAAGAGTCTTTCAGCATGTCAGTCTCCAACCCCTGCTCCCTGCAAAAATCCTTCTGCACCCCTGACTCCAACCATTGCTCTCGGTAAAATTTCGTCTGCACCTCAGTCTCCAACCTCTGCTCTATGTAAGATACTTCTGCCACACAGTCTCCAATCTCTGCTCTCGGTAACAGTCCTTCAGCACACCAGTCTCCAACCTCTGCTCTGTGCAACAGTTCCTCTGAACCCCAATCTCCAATCTCTGCTCTCTATAAGATTCTTCTGCACCCCAATCTCCAAACTCTGATCTCTGTAACAGTCCTTTTTCACCCCAGTCTGAAACCTCTGCTCCCTGCAACAAATTTTCTGCACCCCAGTCTCCAACTTCTGCTCTCTGCAACAGTTTTTCTGCACCCCAGTTTTTAACATCTACTCTCTGAAACAGTCCTACTGCATCCCATTCTCCCACCTCTGCACTCTGCAACAGTCCTTCTGTACCCTGGTCTCCAAACTCTGCTCTCTGTAACAGTCCTTCTGTACTGTAGTCTCCAACCTCTGCTCTCTGTAAGGTTTATTCTCGAAACAAGTCTCCAACCTCTGCTCTCTGCAATAATCCTACTGCGCCACAGTCGCCAATCTCGGCTCTCTGTAACAATCCTTCTGCATCTCAGTCTTTAACATCTGTTCTCTGTAACAGTCCTTCTGCACCCCAGTCTCCAAACTCTGCTCTCTGAAACAGTCCTTCTTCACGACAGTCTCAAACCTCTGCACATTTTAACGGTCCTTCTGCACCCCAGGCTCCCACTTCAGCTTTCTGTATCATAATTCTTCAAACCAATCTCTAACGTCTACTCTGTGTAACAGTCCTTCTTCATCTCAGTCTCCAAACTCTGCTGTCTGCAACAGTCCTTCTGCACCCAAGTCTCAGAACTTTGCTTTCTGCAACTTTCCTTCTGCACCCCAGGGTTTAACCTGTTCTCTCTGCAACAGTTTTTCTGCACTCAGTCTGAAAACTCTACTCTCTGTAAGGATCCTTGTGCAACCCAGTCTCCAAACTCTGCTTTCTGTAACAGTCCTTCTGCACCTCAGTCTCGAAACTCTGCTTTCTGTAAGATCCTTCTGCAACCAAGTCTCCAAACTCTGCTCTCCGTAACAGTCCTTCTGCACACCAGTCTCCAACCTCTGCTCTCTGTAACAATCCTTCTCCACCCCAGTTCCAACCTCTGCTCTCTGCAACGGTCCTTCTGCACGACAGTCTCCAACCTCTGGTCTTGGAAACAGTCCTTCTGCACCCCCGTCTTTAACCATTGCTCTCGGTAACATTTCGTCTGCACCTCAGTCTCCAGTCTCTGCTCTCTGTAAGATACTTCTTCTACACCGTCTCCAATGTCTGCTCTCTGTAACAGTCATTTTTCACCCCAGTCTGAAAACTCTGCTCCCTGCAACAATTTTTCTGCACCCAAATCTCCAACTTCTGCTCTCTGCAACAGTTTTTCTGCATCCCAGTCTTTAACATCTACTCTCTGAAACAGTCCTACTGCATCCCATTCTCCCACCTCTGCACTCTGCAACAGTCCTTCTGTACCCTGGTCTCCAAACTCTGCTCTCTGTAACAGTCCTTCTGTACTGTAGTCTCCAACCTCTGCTCTCTGTAAGGTTTATTCTCGAAACAAGTCTCCAACCTCTGCTCTCTGCAATAATCCTACTGCGCCACAGTCGCCAATCTCGGCTCTCTGTAACAATCCTTCTGCATCTCAGTCTTTAACATCTGTTCTCTGTAACAGTCCTTCTGCACCCCAGTCTCCAAACTCTGCTCTCTGAAACAGTCCTTCTTCACGACAGTCTCAAACCTCTGCACATTTTAACGGTCCTTCTGCACCCCAGGCTCCCACTTCAGCTTTCTGTATCATAATTCTTCAAACCAATCTCTAACGTCTACTCTGTGTAACAGTCCTTCTTCATCTCAGTCTCCAAACTCTGCTGTCTGCAACAGTCCTTCTGCACCCAAGTCTCAGAACTTTGCTTTCTGCAACTTTCCTTCTGCACCCCAGGGTTTAACCTGTTCTCTCTGCAACAGTTTTTCTGCACCTCAGTCTGAAAACTCTACTCTCTGTAAGGATCCTTGTGCAACCCAGTCTCCAAACTCTGCTTTCTGTAACAGTCCTTCTGCACCTCAGTCTCGAAACTCTGCTTTCTGTAAGATCCTTCTGCAACCAAGTCTCCAAACTCTGCTCTCCGTAACAGTCCTTCTGCACACCAGTCTCCAACCTCTGCTCTCTGTAACAATCCTTCTCCACCCCAGTTTCCAACCTCTGCTCTCTGCAACGGTCCTTCTGCACGACAGTCTCCAACCTCTGGTCTTGGAAACAGTCCTTCTGCACCCCCGTCTTTAACCATTGCTCTCGGTAACATTTCGTCTGCACCTCAGTCTCCAGTCTCTGCTCTCTGTAAGATACTTCTTCTACACCGTCTCCAATGTCTGCTCTCTGTAACAGTCATTTTTCACCCCAGTCTGAAAACTCTGCTCCCTGCAACAATTTTTCTGCACCCAAATCTCCAACTTCTGCTCTCTGCAACAGTTTTTCTGCATCCCAGTCTTTAACATCTACTCTCTGAAACAGTCCTACTGCATCTCATTCTCCCACTTCTGCACTCTGCAATAGTCCTTCTGTACCCTGGTCTCCAAACCCTGCTCTCTGTAACAGTCCTTCTGTACTGCAGTCTCCAACCTGTGCTCTCTGTAAGGTTTATTCTCGAAACAAGTCTGTAATCTCTGCTATCTGTATAGTCCTTCTGCACCCCAGTCTCCAACCTCTGCTCCCTGTAACAGTCCTTCTGCATCCCAGTTTCCAATCTCTGCTCTCTGCAACGATCCTTCTGCACCCCATTCTCCAACCTCTGTTGTCTGCAAGAGTCTTTCAGCATGTCAGTCTCCAACCCCTTCTCCCTGCAAAAATCCTTCTGCATCCCCGACTCCAACCAAGGCTCTTGGTAACATTTCGTCTGCACCTCAGTCTCCAACCTCTGCTCTATATAAGATACTTTTGCCACACAGTCTCCAATCTCTGCTCTCGGTAACAGTCCTTCTGCACACCAGTCTCCAACCTCTGCTCTGTGCAACAGTTCCTCTGAACCCCAATCTCCAATCTCTGCTCTCTGTAAGATTTTTCTGCACCCCAATCTCCAAACTCTGATCTCTGTAACAGTCCTTTTTCACCCCAGTCTGAAACCTCTGCTCCGTGCAACAAATTTCTGCACCCCAGTCTTCAACTTCTGCTCTCTGCAACAGTATTTCTGCACCCCAGTCTTTAACATCTACTCTCTGAAACAGTCCTACTGCATCCCATTCTCCCACCTCTGCACTCTGCAACAGTCCTTCTGTACCCTGATCTCCAAACTCTGCTCTCTGTAACAGTCCTTCTGTACTGCAGTCTCCTACCTCTGCTCTCTGTAAGGTTGATTCTCGAAACAAGTCTCCAACCTCTGCTCTCTGCAATAATCCTACTGCACCACAGTCGCCAATCTTTGCTCTTTGTAAAAATTCTTCTTCATCTCAGTCTTTAATATCTGCTCTCTGTAACAGTCCTTCTACAATCCAGTTATCAACCTCTGCTCAGTGTAACAGTCCTTCTGCAACCCAGTTTCCAATCTCTGCTCTCTGCAACGATCCTTCTGCATCCCAGTCTGCAACATCTACTCTATGCAATCGTCCTTCTGCACCCGAGTCTCCATCCTCTGCTCTCTGCAAGGATCCTTCTGCACACCAGTCTCCAAACTCTGCTCTCTGCAATAATCCTACTGCACCCCAGTCGCCAACCTCTGCTCTCTGTAACAATCCTTCTGCACAACACTCTCCAAACTCTGCTCTACGTAATATTCTTCTGTAACCCAGTTTCCAATCTCTGCTCTCTGCAATGATCCTTCTGCCTCCCCGTCTTCAACATCTGCTCTCTGCAACCGTCCTTCTGCACCCAAGTCTCCAACCTCTACTCTCTGCAACTATCCTTCTGCACACCAGTCTCCAACCTCTGCTCTCTGTAACAATCCTTCTGCACCACAGTCTCAAAACTCTGTTCTATGTAACATTCTTCTGCAACCCAGTCTCCAAACTCTGCTCTCTTTAACAACCCTTCTGTACCCAGTCTCCAACATCTGTTCTCTGTAACAGCCTTCTGCACCCCAGTCTCCAATCTCTGCTCTCAGTATCAGTCCTTCTGCACCCCAGTGTCAAAACTCTGCTATCTTTAACAGTCTCTCCGCATCTCAGTTTTTTACTCTACGTACTGCAACAGTTCTTCTGCACACCATTCCCCAACGTCTGCACTCTGAAACAGTTCTTCTCCAGTCCAGTCTTCAACCTCTGCTCTCTGTAACAGTCCTCCTGTATTGCAGTCTCCAAACTCTGCTCTCTGTATCAGTTCTTCTGTACCACAGTCTCCAACCTCTGCTCTCTGTAACAGTCCTTCTGCAACTCAGTCTTTAACATCTGCTCTCTATAACAGTCCTTCTGCACCCTAGTCTCCAAACTCTGCTCTCTGCAACAGTCCTTCTACACTTTAATCTTCAAACTCTGCTCTGCAAACAGTCATTCTGCAAACCAGTTTCCAATCTCTGCTCTCTGCAAAAATTCTTCTGCATCCCAGTCTCCAACCACAGCTCTCTGTAACACACCTTCTGCACCACAGTCTCCAAACTCTGCTCTACATAATATTCTTCTGCAACCCAGTCTCTAAACTCTGCTCTCTGTAACAGCCCTTCTGTACCCAGTGTCTAACCTCTGCAATCTGTAACTAGCCTTCTGCACCCCAGTTTCCAAACTCTGCTATCTGGAACAGTCCTCCTGCATTCCAGTCTCGAAACTCTGCTCTCTATAACAGTCCTTCTACACTCTAGTCTTTAACCTCTGCTCTGTGTAACAGTCCCTCTGCAACCCAGTTTCAAATCTCTGCTCCCTGCAACCGTCTTTGTGCATCCCAGTCTCCAACAACTGCTCTCTGAAACCGTCCTTCTGCACCCAAGTCTCCAACCACTGCTCTCGGCAACAATCCTTCTGCACACCAGTCTCCAACCTCTGCTGTCTGCAATAATCCTACTCTGGCACCCCAGTCGCCAACCTCTGCTCTCTGTAACAATCCTTCTGCACCGCAGTCTTCAAACTCTGCTCTACGTAATATTCTACTGCAACCCAGTCTCCAAACTCTGCTCTCTGTAACAGCCCTTCTGTACCCAGTCTCCAACCTCTGCACTCTGCAAAAGTCATTCTGCACCCATGTCTCCAACACCTGCTCCTTGCAATAGTACTTCTTCGCCCAGTTTCCAACCTCTGCTATCTGCAACAGTCCTTCTGCACACCAGTCTCCAAACTCTGCTCTCTGCAATAATCCTACTGCACCACAGTCGCCAATCTCTGCTGTTTGTAAAAATTCTTCTGCATCTCAGTCTTTAAAATCTGCTCTCTGTAACAGTCCTTTCTACAATCCAGTTTTCAACCTCTACTCAGTGTAACAGTCCTTCTGCAACGCAGTTCCAATCTCTGCTCTCTGCAACGATCCTTCTGCATCCCAGTCTGCAACATCTGCTCTCTGCAATCGTCCTTCTGCACCCAAGTCTCCATCCTCTGCTCTCTGCAAGGATCCTTCTGCACACAAGTCTCCAACCTCTGCTCTCTGCAATAATCCTACTGCATCCCACTCGCCAACCTCTGCTCTCTGTAACAATCCTTCTGCACAACAGTCTCCAAACTCTGCTCTACGTAATATTCTTCTGTAACCCAGTTTCCAATCTCTGCTCTCTGCAATGATCCTTCGGCCTCCCCGTCTTCAACATCTGCTCTCTGCAACCGTCCTTCTGCACCCAAGTCTCCAAACTCTGCTTTCTGCAACGATCCTTCTGCACACCAGTCTCCAACCTCTACTCTCTGAAACAATCCTTCTGCACCACAGTCTCGAAACTCTGCTCTACGTAACATCTTCTGCAACCCAGTCTCCCAAAACTCTGCTCTCTGTAACAGCCCTTCTGTGCCCAGTGTCTAACCTCTGCAATCTGTAACAGCCCTTCTGCACCCCAGTTTCCAAACTCTGCTATCTGGAACAGTCCTCCTGCATTCCAGTCTCGAAACTCTGCTCTCTATAACAGTCCTTCTACACTCTAGTCTTTAACCTCTGCCTCTGTGTAACAGTCCCTCTGCAACCCAGTTTCAAATCTCTGCTCCCTGCAACCGTCTTTGTGCATCCCAGTCTCCAACAACTGCTCTCTGAAACCGTCCTTCTGCACCCAAGTCTCCAACCACTGCTCTCGGCAACAATCCTTCTGCACACCAGTCTCCAACCTCTGCTGTCTGCAATAATCCTACTGCACCCCAGTCGCCAACCTCTGCTCTCTGTAACAATCCTTCTGCACCGCAGTCTTCAAACTCTGCTCTACATAATATTCTACTGCAACCTAGTCTCCAAACTCTGCTCTCTGTAACAGCCCTTCTGTACCCAGTCTCCAACCTCTGCACTCTGCAAAAGTCCTTCTGCACCCATGTCTCCAACACCTGCTCCTTGCAATAGTACTTCTTCGCCCCAGTTTCCAACCTCTGCTATCTGCAACAGTCCTTCTGCGCACCAGTCTCCAAACTCTGCTCTCTGCAATAATCCTACTGCACCACAGTCGCCAATCTCTGCTCTTTGTAAAAATCCTTCTGCATCTCAGTCTTTAAAATCTGCTCTCTGTAACAGTCCTTCTACAATCCAGTTTTCAACCTCTACTCAGTGTAACAGTCCTTCTGCAACGCAGTTCCAATCTCTGCTCTCTGCAACGATCCTTCTGCATCCCAGTCTGCAACATCTGCTCTCTGCAATCGTCCTTCTGCACCCAAGTCTCCATCCTCTGGCTCTCTGCAAGGATCCTTCTGCACACAAGTCTCCAACCTCTGCTCTCTGCAATAATCCTACTGCATCCCACTCGCCAACCTCTGCTCTCTGTAACAATCCTTCTGCACAACAGTCTCCAAACTCTGCTCTACGTAATATTCTTCTGTAACCCAGTTTCCAATCTCTGCTCTCTGCAATGATCCTTCGGCCTCCCCGTCTTCAACATCTGCTCTCTGCAACCGTCCTTCTGCACCCAAGTCTCCAACCTCTGCTTTCTGCAACGATCCTTCTGCACACCAGTCTCCAACCTCTGCTCTCTGTAACAATCCTTCTGCACCACAGTCTCGAAACTCTGCTCTACGTAACATTCTTCTGCAACCCAGTCTCCAAACTCTGCTCTCTGTAACAGCCCTTCTGTACTCAGTCTTTAAACTCTGCTCTCTCTATCAGCCTTCTGCACCCCAGTCTCCAAACTCTGCTATCTTTAACAGTCTTTCCGCATCTCAGTCTTTTAACTCTACTCTCTGCAACAGTTCTTTTGCACACCATTCCCCAACGTCTGCACTCTGAAACAGTTCTTCTCCACTCCAGTCTTCAACCTCTGCTCTCTGTAACAGTCCTCCTGTATTGCAGTCTCCAAACTCTGCTTTCTGTAATGGTCCTCCAGAACCTCATACCCCAATACATAATGCTTTATGTATCAGTCCTTCTGCACCCTAGTCTCCAACCTCTGCTATCTGCAACAGTCCTTCTGAACCTCACTCTCCAAATTTTACTCTCTGCAAAAGTCCTTCTGCACCCATGTCTCCAAAACCTGTTCTCTGCAACAGATCTTTCTTCACCCCAGTTTCCAACTCTGCTATCTGGAAGAGTGTTTCTGCATTCCAGTCTCCAAACTCTGCTCTCTGCAACAGTCCTTCTACACTTCAGTCTTCAAACTCTGCTCTGTGTAACAGTCCCTCTGAAACCCAGTTTCCAATCACTTCTCTCTGCAATGATCCTTCTGCATCCCAGTCTCCAACATCTGCTCTCTGCAACCGTCCTTCTGCACCCAAGTCTCCAAACTCTGCTCTCTGCAAGGATCCTTCTGCACACCAGTCTCCAACCTCTGCTATCTGCAATAATCCTACTCCACCACAGTCGCCAACCTCTGCTCTCTGTAAGAATCCTTCTGCACCGCAGTCTCCAAACTCTCCTCTACGTAATATTCTTCTGCAACCCAGTCTCCAAACTCTGCTCTCTGTAACAGCCCTTCTTCACCCAGTCTCCAACCTATGCTCTCTGTAACAGCTTTCTGCACCCCAGTCTCCAAACTGTGCTCTCTGCATCAGTCATTCTGCACCCCAGTTTCCATACTCTGCTCTCTTTTAACAGTCTTTCTGCATCTCAGTCTCCTACCTCTACTCTCTGCAACAGTTCTTCTCCACACCAGTCTCCAACGTCTGCACTCTGAAACAGTTCTTCTCCACTCCAGTCTCCAACCTCTGCTCTCTGTAACAGTACTCCTGTACTGCAGGTCTCCAAACACTGCTGTCTGTAATGGTCCTTCTGCACCTCAGTCCCCAACCTCTGCTTTCTGTGTCATTCCTTCTGCACCCCAGTGTCCAACCTCTGCTATCTACAACAGTCTTCTGCACCTCAGTCTCCAAACTCTACTCTCTGCAAAAGTCCGTCTGCACCCATATCTCCAACACCTGTTCCCTGCAACAGGTCCTTCTTCACCCCAGTTTCCAACCTCTGCTATCTGCAACAGTCCTTCTGCACACCAGTCTCCAAACTCTGCTCTCTGTAACAGTCTTTCTGCACCTCAGTCTCCAAATTCTGCTCTGTACAACAGTCCTTCTGCATCTCAGTCTTTAACATCTGCTCTTTGTTACAGTCCTTCTGCAAACCAGTTTCCAATCTCTGCTCTCTGCAACGATCCTTCTGCACCCCATTCTCCAACCTCTGTTGTCTGCAAGAGTCTTTCAGCATGTCAGTCTCCAACCCCTGCTCCCTGCAAAAATCCTTCTGCACCCCCGACTCCAACCATTGCTCTCGGTAACATTTCGTCTGCACCTCAGTCTCCAACCTCTGCTCTATGTAAGATACTTCTGCCACACAGTCTCCAATCTCTGCTCTTGGTAACAGTCCTTCTGCAGACCAGTCTCCAACCTCTGCTCTGTGCAAACACTTCCTTAGAACATCAATCTCCAATCTCTGCTCTCTGTAAGATTCTTCTGCACCCCAATCTCCAAACTCTGATCTATGTAACAGTCCTTTTTCACCCCAGTCTGAAACCTCTGCTCCCTGCAACAAATTTTCTGCACCCCAGTCTCCAACTTCTGCTCTCTGCAACAGTTTTTCTGTACCCCAGTTTTTAACATCTACTCTCTGAAACAGTCCAACTGCATCCCATTCTCCCAGCTCTGCACTCTGCAACAGTCCTTCTGTACCCTGGTCTCCAAACTCTGCTCTCTATAACAGTCCTTCTGTACTGTAGTCTCCAACCTCTGCTCTCTGTAAGGTTTATTCTCGAAACAAGTCTCCAACCTCTGCTCTCTGCAATAATCCTACTGCGCCAGTGTCTCCAATCTCGGCTCTCTGTAACAATCCTTCTGCATCTCAGTCTTTAACATCTGCTCTCTGTAACAGTCCTTCTGCACCCAGTCTCCAAACTCTGCTCTCTGCAGCAGTCCTTCTATAATCCAGTCTTCAACCTCTGCTCTGTGTAACAGTCCTTCTGCAACCCAGTATCCAATCTCTGCTCTCTGCAACGATCCTTCTGCATCCCAGTCTGCAACATCTGCTCTCTGCAACCGTCCTTCTGCACCCCAAGTCTTCATCCTCTGCTCTCTGCAAGGATCCTTTTCACACCAGTCTCCAACCTCTGCTGTCTGCAAAAATCCTACTGCACCCCAGTCGCCAACCTCTGCTCTCTGTAACAATCCTTCTGCACAACAGTCTCCAAACTCTGCTCTACGTAATATTCTTCTGTAACCCAGTTTCCAATCTCTGCTCTCTGCAACGATCCTTCTGAAACCCGTCTTCAACATCTGCTCTCTGCAACCATCCTTCTGCACCGAAGTCTCCAACCCTCTGCTCTCTGCAATGATCCTTCTGCACACCAGTCTCCAACCTCTGCTCTCTGTAACAATCCTTCTGCACCACAGTCTCGAAACTCTGCTCTACGTAACATTCTTCTGCAACCCAGTCTCCAAACTCTGCTCTCTGTAACAGCCCTTCTGTACCCAGTCTCCAACCTCTGTTTTCTGTAACAGCCTTCTGCACCCAGTCTTCAAACTCTGCTATCTTTAACAGTCTTTCCACATCTCAGTCTTTTAACTCTACTCTCTGCAACAGTTCTTCTGCACACCATTCCCCAACGTCTGCACTCTGAAACTGATTTTCTCCACTCCAGTCTTCAAACTCTGCTCTCTGTAACAGTCCTCCTGTATTGCAGTCTCCAAACTCTGCTTTCTGTAATGGTCCTTCTGAACCTCATACCCCAACCTCTGCTTTATGTATCAGTCCTTCTGCACACTAGTCTCCAACCTCTGCTATCTGCAACAGTCCTTCTGAACCTCAGTCTCCAAATTCTACCTCTCTGCAAAAGTCCTTCTGCACCCATGTCTCCATAACCTCTTCTCTGCAACAGTCTTTCTTCACCCCAGTTTCCAACTCTGCTATCTGGAACAGTCCTTCTGCATTCAAGTCTCCAAACTCTGCTCTCTGCAACAGTCCTTCTACACTTCAGTCTTCAAACTCTGCTCTGTGTAACAGTCCCTCTGAAACCCAGTTCCCAATCACTTCTCTCTGCAATGATCCTTCTGCATCCCAGTCTCCAACATCTGCTCTCTGCAACCGTCCTTCTGCACCCAAGTCTCCAAACTCTGCTCTCTGCAAGGATCCTTCTGCACAGCAGTCTCCAACATCTGCTATCTGCAATAATCCTACTCCACCACAGTCGCCAACCTCTGCTCTCTGTAAGAATCCTTCTGCCACCACAGTCTTCCAAACTCTGGCTCTACGTAATATTCTTCTGCAACCCAGTCTCCAAACTCTGCTCTCTGTAACAGCCCTTCTTCACCCAGTCTACAACCTATGCTCTCTGTAACAGCTTTCTGCACCCGAGTCTCCAAACTGTGCTCTCTGCATCAGTCCTTCTGCACCCCAGTTTCCATACTCTGCTCTCTTTAACAGTCTTTTC
>NW_027521201.1:0-111609 GCF_052094955.1 Ictidomys tridecemlineatus
TTCTGCACCCCAGTCTCCAACCTCTTCTCTCTGAAACGATTCTTCTCCAACCCAGTCTCCAACATCTGCTGTCTGCAACAGTCGTTTTGAAACCTAGACTCCGAACTCTGCTCTCTGTACGATCCATCTGAACCCCAGTCTCCAACCTATGCTCTCTTTAACAGTCCTTCTACACCCAAGTCTCCAAACTCTGCTCTCTGTAACAGTCCTTCTGCACCTCAGTCTCCAACCTCTGCTCTCTGCAACAGTCCATCTGCACCCCAGTCTTCAACCTGTGGTCTCTGCAACAGTCCTTCTGAACCTCAGCCTTAAAACGCTGTTCTCTGCTATGATCCTTTTGTACCTCAGTCTCCAACCTCTACTCTCTGAAACAGTCCTTCTGCACCTGGGTCCCCAAAATCTGCTCTCTGTTAGATGCTTCTTAAGCCAAGTCTCCAAACTCTGTGATCTGTAACAGTCATTCTAGAGCCCTTCTCCACACTCTGCTTTCCGTTACAGGCCTGCTGAACCCCAGTCTGCAACCTCTGCTCTCTGTAACAGTCTTTTTGAACCTCAGTCTCCAAACTCTGGTCTCTGCAACGATCCTTCTGAACCCCAGTCTCCAACGTCTCCTCTCCTCAACAGTCCTTCTGCACCTCAGTCTCCAAATTCTGCTCTCTGCAACAGTTCTTCTACACCCCAGTCTTCAACTTCTGCTCTGTGTAACAGTCCTTCTGCACCTCAGTCTCCAACCTCTGCTCTCTGTAACAATCCTTCTCCACCCCAGTCTCTAATCTCTGCTCTTCGTAACAGTCATTCTGCACCATATTCTCCAACCTCTGCTCTCTGTTACAGTCTTTCTATACCACAGTCTCCAACCGCTGCTCTCTGTAAATGTCCCTCTACCCCAATTTCCAACCTCTGCTTTCTGTAACATTCCTTCTGCACCTCAGTCACCAAACTCTTCTCTCTGTAACAGTCCTGATGCACCTCAGTCTCCCACCTCTGCTCTCTTTTACAGTCCTTCTGCACCTTAGTCTGAAACCTCTGCTCTCTGAACGATCCTTCTGCACCCCAGTCTCCAATCACTGCTCTCTGTAATATTCATCCTGCCCCACAGTCACCAACCACTGCTCTCTGTAAGATCCTTCTGCAACCCAGCCTAAAAACTCTGCTCTCTATAACAGTCCTTCTGCAACCCAGTCTCCATCCTCTGCTCTCTGTTGCAGGCCTTATGCACCCCAGTCTCCAAACTCTGCTCTCTTAAACAGTCCTTCTGCACGCCAGTCTGCAACCTCTGCTCTCTGTAACGGTCCTTCTGCACCCCAGACTCACAACTCAGCTTTCTGTATTATAGTTTTTCACCGGAGTCTCCAACATCTGCTCTGTGTAACAGTCCTTCTGCACCCCAAACTCCAACCTCTGCTTTCTGCAACATTCCTTCTGCACTTCAGTCTCCAACCTGTGCTCTCTGTAACACTCCTTCTGCACCGCAGTCTCCCACCTCTTCTCTCTGTAATGACCCTTCTGCAACCCAGTCTCCACCTCTACTGTCTTCAATGATTCTTCTGCAACTCAGTATCCAATTTCTGCTCTCTTCAACGATCCTTCTGCACCCAAGTCTCCAACCTCTACTCACTGTAACTATTTTTCTGCACCTCTGTCTCCAACCTCTGCTCTCTGCAACCATCGTTCTGCACCCCTGTCTCCAACCTATTCTCTCTGCAATGATCCTTATGCACCCCATTCTCCAACATCTGCTCTCTGTAACGGTCCTTTTGCACCTCTGTCTCCAAACTCTGAACCCTGCAACATTACTTGTGCACCCCATTCTCTAACCTCTGCTCTCTGTAACAGTCCTTCTGCACCCCATTCTCTAATCTCTGGTCTCTGCAACAGTCCTTCTGTAACACAGTCTCCAACCTCTGCTCTCTGTAACGGTCCTTCTGCACCCCAGTCTCAACCTCTGCTTTCTGTATCAGTAATTCTGCACCCCAGTCTCCAAACTTTGCTCTATGTAACATTCTTTCTGCACCTCAGTCTTCAACGTCTTCTCTCTGTGGCAGTTCTTCTGCACCCCAGTCTCCAAACTCTGCTCTCTGCAACAGTTATTCTGAACCCCAGTCTTCAACATCTGCACTCTGAAACAATTGGTCTATAAACCATTCTCCAACCTCTACTCTCTGTAACGGTCCTCCAGTATTGCAGTCTCTGAACTCTGCTCTCTGCAATGGTCCTTCTGCACCCTAGTCTCCAACATCTGCTTTCTATATAAGTCTTTCTGAACCCTAGTCTCCAAACTCTGCTCTTTGTAGCAGTCCTTCTGCACCTCAGTCTCCAAATTCTGCTCTCTGCAACAGTCCTTCTGCACCCCAGTCTCCAACATCTGTAATTTCCAACAGTCCCTCTGCACCTCAGTCTGAAAACACGGTTCTCTGCAACGATCCTTCTGCACCCTTGTCTCCAAACTCTGCTCTCTCTAACCTCTGCTCTCTGCAACGATCCTTCTGCACCCCAGTCCCCAACCTTTGCTCTCTGCAATGATCCTACTGCATCCCAGTCTCCAACCTCTGATCTCCTCAACAGTCCTTTTGCAACTCTGTCTCCAACCTCTGCTCTCTGTAAGATCCTTCTGCAACCCTGTCTCCAATCTCTGCTCTTTGTAACAGTCTTTCTGCACCCCAGTCTCAATCCTCTGCTCTGTGCAACAGTTCGACTGAACCGCAGTCTTTAACATCTGCTCTATGAAAGTTCCTTCTGCTCCCTAGTCTCCAAACTCCGATCTCCGTAACAGTCCTTCTTCACCCGAGTCTCCAAACTTTGCTCTCTGAAACAATCCTTCTGCACCTCAGTCTCCAACATCTGCTCTCTGCAAAGGTTATTCTACACCCCATTCTCCATCCTCTGTTTTCTGCTAGAGTACTTCAGCATGTCTGTCTCCAACCTCTGCTCCCTGCAAAAATCCTTCTGCACCCCAATCTCCAACCATTGCTCTCGGTAACATTTCTTATGCACCTCAGTCTCCAAACTCTGCTCTAGGTAAGTTCCTACTGCCACCCAGTCTCCAAACTCTGCTCTCGGTAACAGTCCTTTTGCACACCAGTCTCCAACCTCTCCTCTGTGCACCAGTTCGTCTGCACCCCACACTCCAGGCTCTGCTCTTCGTAAGATCCTTCTGCACACCAATCTCCAAACTCTGATCTCTGTAACAGTCCTTCTTCACCCCAGACTCCAACTTCTGCTCCCTGCAACAATCCTTCTGCACCCTAGTCTCCAACCTCTGCTCTCTGTAGCAGGCCTTCTGCACCCCAGTCTCCAAACTCTGCTCTCTGAAACAGTCCTTTTGCACCACACTCTCCAACCTCTACTCTCTGTAATGGTCCTTCAGCACCCCAGTCTCCCACCTCAGCTTTCTGTATCATAATTCTTCACCTCAGTCTCCAACGTCTTCTCTGTGTAACAGTCCTTCTGCATCTCAGTCTCCAAATTCTGCTCTTTGCAAAAATCCTTCTGCACCACAGTCTTCAACCTCTGCTTTCTGCAACATTCCTTCTGCACCCCAGTCTCCAACCTGTGCTCTCTGTAACAGTCCTTGTGAAGACCAGTCTCCCACCTCTGCTCTCTATAACGATTCTTCTGCAGGCCAGTCTCCACTTATGCTCTCTGCAACGATTCTTCTGCAAATCAGTCCACATACTCTGCTCTTTGTAACAGTCCTTCTGCACCCCAGCATCCAACATTTGCTCTCTGCAACATTTCTTCTACACCCAGGTCTCCAAACTGTTCTCTCTGTAACTGTCCTTCTGCACCTCAGTCTGAAAATGCTGCTCTCTGCAACAATTCTTCTGCACCCCAGTCTGTAACCTCTGCTCTTGTAACACTCCTTCTGCACTTTGTCCCCAAAAGGCTCTCTGTAAGATCCTTCTGCAACCCTGTCTCCAAACTCTGCTCTTTGTAACAGTCTTTCTGCACCCCAGTCTCAATCCTCTGCTCTGTGCAACAGTTCATCTGAACCGCAGTCTTTAACATCTGCTCTATGAAAGTTCCTTCTGCAACCTAGTCTCCAAACTCTGATCTCCGTAACAGTCCTTCTTCACCCGAGTCTCCAAACTTTGCTTTCTGTAACAATCCTTCTGCACCTCAGTCTCCAACATCTGCTCTCTGCAACGGTCATTCTGCACCCCATTCTCCATCCTCTGTTGTCTGCTAGAGTACTTCAGCATGTCAGTCTCCAACCTCTGCTCCCTGCAAAAATCCTTCTGCACTCCAGTCTCCCACCTCAGCTTTCTGTATCATAATTTTTCACCTCAGTCTCCAACGTCTTCTCTGTGTAACAGTCCTTCTGCATCTCAGTCTCCAAATTCTGCTCTCTGCAACAATCCTTCTGCACCCCAGTCTTCAACCTCTGCTTTCTGCAACATTCCTTCTGCACCCCAGTCTCCAACCTGTGCTCTCTGTAACAGTCCTTGTGAAGACAAGTCTCCCACCTCTGGTCTCTATAACGATTCTTCTGCAGCCCAGTCTCCACCTATGCTCTCTGCAACGATTCTTCTGCAAATCAGTCGACATACTCTGCTCTCTGTAACAGTCCTTCTGCACCCCTGCATCCAACATTCGCTCTCTGCAACATTTCTTCTACACCCAGGTCTCCAAACTGTGCTCTCTGTAACTGTCCTTCTGCACCTCAGTCTGAAAATGCTGCTCTCTGCAACAATTCCTCTTCACCACAGTCTGTAACCTCTGCTCTTGTAACACTCATTATGCACCTTTGTCCCCAAAAGGCTCTCTGTAAGATCCTTCTGCAACCCTGTCCCGAAACTGTGCTATCTGTAACAGTCTTTCTACAACCCAGTCTCAAACCTCTGCTCTCTGCAACAGTCCTACTGCACCTCAGTCTCCAAACTGTACTCTCTGTAAGATCCTTCTGCACCACAGTCTCCAACCTCTGCTCTCTGTAACAGTCCTTTTGTACCCCAGTCTCCAAACTCTGCTCTCTGCTACAGTCCTTCTGCACCGAGGTCTCCAACCTCTACGCTCTGTAAGATCCATCTGCACCACAGTCTCCAAACTCTGCTCTTTGTAACAGTTCTTCTGCACGCCAGTATCCAAACTTTGCTCTGTGCAACAGTCCTACTGCCACCCAGTCTTCAACCTCTACTCTCTGTAAGATTCTTCTGCACGGCAGTCTCCAACTCTGTTCTGTGCAACAGTCGTTCTGTACCCCGGTATAAAACCTGTACTCTCTCTAAAATTTCTTCTGTACTGCAGTCTTCAAACTCTACTGTCTGTAATGGTCCTTCTGAAGTCCAGTCTCCAACCTCTGCTTTGTTTATCAGTTCTTCTGCACCCCAGTCTCCAACCTCTGCTATCTGTATCAGTACTTGTACACCTATATCTCCAACCTCTACTCTCTACAACAGTCCTTCTGCACCCCTGTCTCCAACATCTGTTCTCTGCAACATTTTTTCTACACTCAGATCTCCAAACTGTGCTATCTGTAACTGTCATTCTGCACCCCAGTCTACAACCTCTGCTCTCTGTAACGATCCTTCTGCCCCTGAGTCTCCAACCTCTGCTCTCTGAAACGATCCTTCTGCACCCCAGTCTCCAACATGTGGTCTCCGAAACTGTCCTTCTGACCCCAGTCTCCAACCTCTGCTATCTGTAAAGATCCTTCTGCACCCCATTCTCCAACCTTTGCTCTTTGCAATAATCCTTCTGCACCTCAGTTTCCACCCTCTGCTCTCTGCAACGATCCTTCTGTACCCTAGTATCCAACATCTGCTCTCTGTAACAGTCCTTCTGCACCTCAGTCTCCAAACTCTGCTCTCTGTACCAATCTTTCTGTACCTCAGTCTCCAACCTCTGCTCTCTCTAACACTCCTTCTGTACCTCAGTCACCAACATCTGCTCTCAGTAACAGGCCTTATGCACCCCAGTCTCCAAACTCTGCTCTCTGTAAAAGTTCTTCTGCACCCCAGTCTCGAACCTCTGCTCTCTGTAACAGTCCTTCTGCACCCGATTCTCTAAACTCTGCTCTCTGTAACAATCCTTCTGCACCCCAGACTCCAACCTCTGCTCTCTGTGCAGTTCTTCTGCACGACAATCTCCAACCTCTGCTCTCTGTAACGGAATTTCTGCAACCCACTCTCAAACATCTGCTCTCTGCAACGATCCGATCCTTCTTCTACACATTCTCCAAACTCTTCTCTCTGTAACAGTCCTTTTGTAACGCAGTCTCCAACCTCTTCTCTTTGTAATGGGCCTTCTGCTCACCAATTGCCAACCTCTGGTTTCTGTAACAGTGGATCTACATCTCAGACTCCAAACTCTGCTCTCTGTAAAAGTCCTTCTGCACCTCATTCTGAATCCTCTGCTCTCTGTAACGATCCTTCTGCACCCCAGTCTTCAAACTGTGCTATCTGTAACAGTCCTTCTGCACCCAAGTCTCCAACCTCTGCTCTCTGTAACAGGCCTTCTGCACCCTAGTCTCCAAACTCTGCTCTCTGTAACAGTCCTTCTGCACCCCAGGATCCTACATCTGCTCTCTATAACAGTCCTTCTGCACCTCAGTCTGAAAACTGCACTCTGCAAAAATCCTTCTGCACCCGAGTTTTCCAAACTTTGCCTCTCTGTAACAGTCCTTCTGAACCTCAGTCTCCAAAATGCTCTCTGTAAGATTCTTCTGCAACCCTGTCTCGAAATTGTGCTATCTGTAACAGTCCTTCTGCACCCCAGTCTCCAATGTCTGCTCTCTGTAACAGACCTTCAGCACCCCAGTCTCCAACCTCTTCTCTATGCAAGGATCCTTCCTCACCTCAGTCTCCAACCTCTGCTCTCTGCAACAGTTCTTCTGTACCACAGTCTCAAACCTCTGATTTCTGTATCAGTCTTTCTGCACAACAGTTTTCATCCTCTTCTGTGTTTAACAGTTATTCTGAACCTCTGTCTCCAACCTCTGCTCTCTGCAACCTTAATTCTGCACCCGATTCTCTAACCTCTTCTCTCTCCAACAGTCCTTCTGAAACAAAGTCTCCAACATCTACTCTCTGCAACAGTCCTTCTTTACACTAGTCTTTAAACTCTGCTGTCTGTACCAGTCCTTCTGTACTGCAGTCTCCAATCTCTCCTCTCTGTAACCTTATTTCTGCACTGCAGTCTTCAACCTTTTCTTTCTGTATAAATACTTCTGCACCCCAGTCTCCAACCTCTGATCTCTGTAACATTCTTACTGCACCTCAGTCTCCAACTTCTGCTCTATGCGACAGTTCTTCTGCAGCTCAGTCTCCAACCTCTACTCTCTGTAACAGTTCTTCTACTCCACAGTCTGCAACATCTGCTCTCTCTAACAGTCCTCCTGTATTGCAATCTCCAAACTTTGCTTTCTGTAACGGTCCTTTTACACAACAGACTCCAACCTCTGTTTCTGTATCAGTCCTTCTGCACCCTAGTCTCTAAACTCTACTCTCTGTGAAAGTCGTTCTGCTCCTCAGTCTCTATACTCTTTTCTCTGCAACAGTCGTTATGCACCCAAGTCTCCAACACCTGCCACCTGCAACAGTCGTTCTACAACCCAGTCTCCAACCTCTGCTCCCTGCAATGGTCCTTCTGCACCTCAGTCTACAACGTCTACTGTCTGTAACATGCCTTATCCACCTCAGTCTTCCAACTATGATCTCTGTAAGATCCTTCTGCAACCCAGTCTCCAAACTCTGCCCTCTTCGACGATCCTTCTGCACCCAGTTTCCAAACCCTGCTCTTTCTAACAGTCCAGTTGCACCTCAGTCTCCAAACTCTGCTCTCTGTAAGATGCTTCTGCAACCCTGTCTCAAAACTATGCTCTCTTTAACAGTCCTTCTGCACCTCAGTTTCCAACTTCTGCTCTCTGCAACAGTCCTTCTAAATCCCAGTCTCCAACCTCTGCTCTCTGCAACAGTCCTTCTGCACCCAGTCTACAACATCTGTTCTCTGCAACAGTCCTTCAGCACCTCAGTCTGAAAACTCTGCTCTCTGCAACCATCCTTGTACACCCCAGTCTCCAAACTCTGCTTTCTGTAACAGTCTTTGTGCACGTCATTCTCCAACCTCTGCTATCTGTAACAGTCTTTTTGCACCCCCGTCACCAACCTCTGCTCTCTGTAAGATCCTTCTGCATCCAGGTTTCCAAACTCTGCTCTCTGTAACAGTTTTTCTGGTACCCAGTCTCCAACCTCTGCTCTCTGTAACAGTCCTTCTCTACCGCAGTCTCCAACCTGTGCTCTCTCTAACTGTCGTTCTGTACCGTAGTCTCCAAACTCTGCTCTCTGCAACGGTCCTTCTACACCCCATTCTCCAACCTCTGTTGTCTGCAAGAGTCCTTAAGCACCTCAGTATCCAACCTCTTCTGCCTGCCACAATCCTTTTGCGCCCCAGTCTCCTACATCGGCTCTCTGAAAAAGTCTTTCTGCACCCGAGTCTCCAACCTCTGCTCTCTGCAACAGTCGTTCTGCACCTCAGTCTGAAAACTCTGCTCTCTGCAATGATCCTTGTGCACCCCAGTCTCCAAACTCTGCACTCTGAAACAGTCCTTCTGTACTTCAGTCTCCAACCTCTTCTCTTTGTAACAGTCCTTCTGGACCTCAGTCTGAAGATGCTGTTCTCTGCAATGATCCTTCTGCACCCCAGTCTCCAAACTCTTCTCTCTGTAATACTCCTGATGCACCTCAGTCTCGAAACTCTGCCCTCTGTAACAGTCCTTCTGCACCCCTTCGCCAAACTCTGTTCTCTGTAACAGTCCTTCTGCACACCAGTCTCAATACTCTGCTCTCTACAACGATCCTTCCCCACCCCAGTTTCCATCCTCTGCTCTCTGCAACAGTCCTTCTCCACACCAGTCTCCAAACTCTGCTGTCTGTAACAGTCCTCCAGTAGTGCAGTATCCAAAATCTCCTCTCTGTAACGGTTCTTGTGCATCCCAGTCTCCAAACTCTGTTCTCTGTAACAGTCCTTATAAACCTCAGTGTCCAAACTCTGCTCTCTGCAACAGTCCGTCTGCACCTCAGTCTGAAAGCTCTGTTTTTTCCAAAGATCCTTCTGCACCCCAGTGTCCAACCTCTGCTCTCTGTAACAGTCCTACTGTACCTCAGTCTCCAACCTCTGCTCTCTCTAAGATCTTTCTGCAACCCTATCTCCAAACCCTGCTTTCTGTAAAAATCCTTCTGAACCCCAGTCTCCAAACTCTGCTCTCTGTAACAGGCCTTTTGCACCTTATTCTCCAACCTCTGCTCTCTGTAACAGTGCTTCTGCACCTCAGTCTACAAACTCTGCTCTCTGAAACAGTCCTTCTGCACCCCAGTCTCCAAACTCTGCTTACTGTATCAGTCCTTCTGAACACCAGTCTCCAACCTCTGCTATCTGAAAAAGTCCTTCTGCACCTCAGCCTCCAAATTCTATTCTCTGCAAAAGTCTTTCTGCACCCAAGTCTCCAACACCTGCAGGCTGCAACAGTCCTTCTTCACCCAGTTTCTAACCTCTGCTATCTGCAACAGTTCTTCTGCATCCCAGTCTCCAACATCTGCTCTCTGCAACAGTCCTTATGCACCAAATCTCTAACCTCTTCCTCTGTAACAGTCCTACTATAACCCAGTCTCAAACCTCTGCTCTCTGCAACAGTCGTTCTGCACCCCAATCTGAACCTGTACTCTCAGCAACAGTCCGTATACACCCCAGTGTGCAGCCTCTTCTCTCTACAACAGTCCCTCTGCATCACAGTCTCTAACCTCTGCTCTATGTAACAATCCTTCTGCACCTCAGTCTCCAACTTCTGTCCTCTGCAACGGTCCTTCTGCACCTCAGTCTCCAAAAACTACTTCATGTAAAAGTACTTCTGAACACCTTCTCCATACTCTGCTCTCTGTAACAGGCCTTCTGCACCCCAGTCTCCCAACTCTGTTCTCTATAAAAACACTTCTTCTCCCCAGTCTCAAAATTTTGCTCTCTACAACGATCCTTCTGCACCCCAGTGTCCAACATCTGCTCTATGCAACAGTCCTTCTGCACCCCAGTCTTCAACATGTGCTCTCTGCAGAAGTCCTTCTGCACCTCAGTCTGAAAACTCTGTTCTCTACAAGGATCCTTCTGCACCCCAGTCTCCAACCTCTGCTCTCTGTAACAATCCTGCTGCACCTCGCTTTACAACCTCTGCTCTCAGTACGATCCTGTGCAACTTTGTCTATAAACTCTGCTCTCTTTAAGAGTTCTTCTGCAAGTCAGTCTTAAAACTCTGTTCTCTACAAGGATCCTTCTGCACCCCAATCTCCAATCTCTGCTCTCTGTAACAGTCCTTTTGCACCTCAGTCTCAAAACTCAGCTCTCTGCAACGATCCATCTGCACCTCAGTTTCGAAAGTCTACTCTGTGTAAGAGTGCTTCTGCACCCCAGTCTCAAACTTCTGTTCTCTGCAACGATCCTTCTGCACCCCAGTCTCTAACCTCTGCTCTTTGCAACAGTCCTACTGCAGCCCAGGGTCAAACTTCTGTTCTCTGTAACAATCATTCTTCACCTCAGTTACCAAACTCTGATCTCTGCAATAGTCCTTCTTCACCACAGTCTCCAAACTGTGCTCTGCAACAATCTTTCTGCACCCCAGTCTCCAAACTCTTCTCTCTGCAAAAGTCGTTCTGCACCCAAGTCTACAAAATTGGCTCCCTACAAAAGTTCTTCTGCATCTCAGTCTGAGAACTCTGCTCTCTGCAACGATCCTTGTGAACCCCAGTCTTTAAACTCTACTTTCTGTAAAAGTCTTTCTGCACCTCAGTCTCCAACCTCTGCTCTCTGTAAGATCCTTCTGAACCCCAGTTTCACAACTCTGCTCTCTGTAATATTTCTTCTGCTCCCCTGTCTCCAGTCTCTTCTCTCTGTAACTGTCCTTCTGCTCCATAGTCTCCAACCTCTGCTCTCTGTAACACTCGTTCTTTATCACAGTCTCCAACATCTGCTCTCTGTAACAGTCCTTCTTTCCCGCAGTCTCCAAACTCTGCTCTGTGTAAGGGTCCTTCGGACCCCAGTCTCCATCCTCTGCTCTCTGTAACTATACTTCTGCACCCCAGTCTCCAACCTCTGCTCTCTGCAACGATACTTTTCACACCATTCTCCAACCTCTGCTCTCTGCAAAAGTCATTCTGCACCCCAGTCTCTAACATCTGCTCTCTGCAACCGTCCTTCTGAAGCTCAGTCTGAAAACTCTGCTCTCTGCAATGATCTTTGTGCACCCCAGACTCCAAAATCTGCTTTCTGTAATAGTCTTTCTGCACCTCAGTCTCTAAAATCGGCTCTAACAGTGCTTCTGCACCCCAGCCTCCAACCTGTGCTCTCTGTAAGATCCTTCTGCACCCCAGTTTCCAAATCTGCTCTCTGTAACATTCTTTCTGCTCCCCAGTCTCCAACCTCTGCTCTCTGTAACAGTCCTTCGGCTTTCCAGTCTCCAACCTCTGCTCTCTGTAACAGTTCTTCTGCTCCCCAGTCTCCAAATCTGCTCTCTGTAACATTTCTTCTGTACTGCAGTCCACAACCTCTGCTCTCTGTAACTTTTTTTCTGCACCACAGTCTACAACCTCTCCTTTCTGTATCATTTCTTCTGCACCACAATTTCCAACCTCTGCCCTCTTCAAAATTCCTTCTGCACCTCAGTCTCCAACCTCTGCTCTCTGCGACAGTTTTCTTCACCCCAGTCTTTAAACTCTGCTCTCTGCAACAGTTCTTCTGCTCCCCAGTCTCCAAGATCTGCACTCTGAAATAGTCCTTACCCACACCAGTCTCCAACCTCTGCTCTCTTTATCAGTCCTCCTGTAGTGCATTCTCCAAAATCTGCTCTCTGTAACGGTCCTTCTGTACCCAAGTCTCAAAACTCTGCTTTCTGTAACAGTCCTTCTAAACCCCAGTCTGGGAACTCTGCTATCTGTAACAGTCATTGTGCACCCCAGTCTCCAAACTCTTCTCTCTATAACAATAATTCTGCACCCCAGTCTCAAACCTCTGCCTCTCTGCAACGATCCTTTTGCACCCCATTCTCCAAACTCTGTTCTCTACAAAAGTCCTTCGGCACCCCAGTCTCCAACATCTGTGCTCTGCAACAGTTCTTCTGAACGTTAGTCTGAAAACTCTGCTCTCTGCAACCATCCTTGTGCACCCCAGTCTCCAAACTTTGCTTTCTGTAACAGTCCTTCTGCACCACAGTCTCCAAAATTGGCTCTCTGCAACAGTGCTTTTGCACCGCAGCCTCCGACCTCTGCTCTCTGTAAGAGTCCTGCTGCTCCCCAGTCTCCAACCTCTGCTATCTGTAACAGTCTTTCTGTTCCTCGGTCTCCAACCTCTGCTCTCTGTAACAGTCCTTCTGGACCACAGTCACCAACCACTGCTCTCTGTAACGATCCTTCTGCACCACAGTCCCCCAACCTCTCCTTTCTGTATAATTCTTTCTGCACCACAGTTTCCAACCTCTGCTTTCTGCAACATTCTTCTGCACCTCTGTCTCCAAACTCTGCTTTCTGTGACAGTTCTTCTGCACCCAGTCTCCAACCTCAGCTCTCTGCAAAAGTTCTTCTGCACCCCAGTCACCAAGGTCTGCACTCTGAAACAGTCCCATCTCCACACCAGTCTCCAAACTCTGTTGTCTGTCACAGTCCTCCTGTAGTGCAGATTCCAAAATCTGCTCTCTGTAACAGTCCTACTACACCCCATGTCCAGCCACTGCTCTCTGCAGCAGTCCCTCTGCAACCCAGTCTCCAACCTCCGATCTCTGTAACAATCTTTCTGCACCCAGTATCCAACCTCTGCTCTCTGCAAAGGTTCTTCTGCACCTCATTCTCAAACTCTACTCACTGTAAAAAGTACTTCTGCACCCCTGCTCAACCTCTGCTCTCCGTAACTGGCCTCTGCACCCCAGTCTCCGATGTCTGTTCTCTTTAACAGTCCTTCTGCACCCCAGTCTCCAAACTCTGTTCTCTAAAACGATCCTTCAGCACCCCTGTCTCAAACCTCTGCTCTCTGCAACAGTCCTTCTGCACCCCAGTCTCCAATATGTGCTCTCTGCAAATTCCTACTGCACCTCAGTCTGAAAACTCTTTTCTCTGCAATGATCCTTGTGCACCCTAGTCTCTAACCTCTGCTCTCTGTAAAAGTTTTTTCTGCACCTTGGTCTACAAACACTGCTCTCTGTAAGATCCTTGTGCAACCTTGTCTATAAACTCTGCTCTCTGTAACAGTTTTTCTGCACCCCAGTCTCCAACCTCTGCTCTCTGAACCAGGCCTTTTGCACCTCAATCTCTAAACTCTACTCTCTGCAACAGTCCTTCTAGACTTCAGTCGCCAAATTCTGACCTCTGTAAGATGCTTCTGCAGCCCTGTATCCAACCTCAGCTCTTTGTAAGAGTCCTTTTGCACACATGTCTCCGACCTCTGCTCTCTTTAACAGAACTTTCGCACGTCAGTCTCCAAACTGTGCTCTCTACAACAGTCCCTTCTGCACCCTAGTTACCAACATCTGCTCTCTGCAACAGTCCTTCTGCTTCCCAATTCCGAGATCTGCTCTACGTAACAGTCCTTCTGTACCGCAGTCTTCAACCTCTGCTCTTTGTAACTGTCCTTCTGCACCCAAATTTCCAAACTCTGCTTCCTGTAACAGTCTTTCTGGACCTGAGTCTCCAAACTCTGCTCTCTGTAACAGTCCTTCTACACCTCAGTCTCCAACCTCTGCTCTCTGTAACAGTCCTTCTGCACCTCAGTCTGAAACTTCTGCTCTCTGTACAATCCTTCTGCACCCCAGTATCCAAACACTGCTCTCTGTAAAAGTCCACCAGCACCTCAGTCTCCAACCTGTGCTCTCTGTAAGATCCTACACAACCCAGTCTTCAAAACTCTGCTCTGTGTAACAGTCCTTCTGCACCCAGTCTCCAATCTCTCCCTCTCTGTTAACAGGCCTTCTGAAAGCCAGTCTCCTAACTCTGCTCTCTGCAATGATATTTCTGCACCCCAGTCTCCAACAACTGCTCTCTGCAATGATCTACTGCACCCCAGTCTCCGACCTCTGATTTCTGCAGCAGTCGTTCTGCACCTCAGTCTCCAACTTTTGCTCTCTGTAAGATCCTTCTGCACCCCTGGTCTCCAAGCTCTTCTCCTTGCAATGATCCTTCTGCACCCCAGTCTCAAAACTCTTCTCGATGTAAAAGAACTTCTGTACCTCCAGTCTTTAATCTCTGCTATCTGCAACAGTCCTTCTGCACCCCAGTCTCCAAACACTGCTCTCTGCAACAGTCTTTCTGGTACTGCAGTCTCCAACTTCTTCTCTCTGTAACGGTCTTTCTGCACGGCAGACTCTAATCTCTGGTATTGTATCATTTTTTCTGCACCTCAGTCTCCAACCTCTGCTCTAGGCAACAGTCCTTCTGCACCCAGTCTCCAATCTCTCCTCTCTGTAACAGGCCTTCTGAATGCCAGTCTCCTAACTCTGCTCTCTGCAATGATATTTCTGCACCCCAGTCTCCAACAACTGCTCTCTGCAATGATCCTACTGTACCCCAGTCTCCAACCTCTGATTTCTGCAGCAGTCGTTCTGCACCTCAGTCTCCAACTTTTGCTCTCTGTAAGATCCTTCTGCACCCCTGTCTCCAAGCCTCTTCTCCTTGCAAACGATCCTTCTGCACCCCAGTCTCAAAACTCTTCTCGATGTAAAAGAACTTCTGTACCTCAGTCTTTAATCTCTGCTATCTGCAACAGTCCTTCTGCACCCCAGTCTCCAAACACTGCTCTCTGCAACAGTCTTTCTGTACTGCAGTCTCCAACTTCTTTCTCTCTGTAACGGTCTTTCTGCACGGCAGACTCTAATCTCTGGTATTGTATCATTTTTCTGCACCTCAGTCTCCAACCTCTGCTCTCGGCAACAGTCCTTCTGCACCCCAGTATAAAACCTCTGCTCTCTGAAACAGTGCTTCTGAACCCCAGTCTCCAACCTCTGCTTTCTGCAACAGTCCTTCTGCACCTCAGTCTTAAAATTCTGTTCTCTGTAACAATCCTCCTGCACCTCAGTCTCCAACCTCTGCTCTCTGCAACAGTCCTTCTGCACCGCAGTCTCCAACCTCTGATCTCTGTAAGATCTTTCTGCACTCCAGATTCTAAACTCTGCTCTCTGTAACATTCCTTCTCCACCCCAGTTTTTAAACTCTGCTTTCTGCAAGTGTCCTGCGGCACTCGAGTTTCCAAGCTCTGTCTTCTTCAACAGTCCTTTTGCTCCCCAGTCTCCAACATCTTCTCCTGTAACATTTCTTCTGTACAGCAGTCTCCAAACTGTTCTCTCTGTAACATTCCTTCTGCACCACAGTATCCTACCTCTACTCTCTGTAACAGTTTTTCGATACCGCAGTCTCCAAACTCTGGTCTCAATTTCCAACCTCTGCTTTCTGTAACAGTCCTTCTGCACCTCAGTCGACAAACTCTGCTCTCTCTAACAGTTTTTGTACACCTCAGTTTCGAACCTCTGCTCTCTCTAACAGTCCTTCGGTACCTCAGTCTGACACCTCTGCTCTCTGCACGATCCTTCTGCACCCCAATCTTCAACCACTTCTCTCTGTAACAGTCAAACTGCACCCCAGTCTCCAACCTCTGTTCTCTGTAACACTTTTTCTATACCGCAGTCTCCAAACTCGGCTCTGTATAACAGTCCTTCTGCAACCCAATTTCCAGCCTCTGCTTTCTGTAACAGTCCTTCTGCACCTCAGTCTCCAAACTCTGCTCTCTGTAACAGTCTTTCTACACCTCAGTCTCCAACCTCTGCTCTCTGTAACAGTCCTTCAGCACCTCAGTCTGACACCTTGCTCTCTGCACGATTCTTCTGCAACCCTATCTCAAACCTCTGCTCTCTACACTGATCCTACTGCACCCCAGTCTCCAAACTCTGATCTCTGCAACAGTCCTCTGCACCTCAGTCTCCAAATTCTGCTCTCTGTAAGATCCTTTTACACCCACATACACAAATTCTGCTCTCTTTAAAAGTCCAACTGTACCTGAGTCTCCAACCTCTGCTCTCTGTAACAGGACTTCGGTACCTCAGTCTCCAACCTCTGCTCTCTGCATCAGTCCTTCTGCACCCCAGTCTCCATCCTCTGCTCTCTACAACAGTCCTTCTGCACCCTAGTTACCAACATCTGCTCTCTGCAACAGACCTTCTGTACCCCAGTCTCCAACATCTGCTCTCTGCAACAGTTCTTCTGCACCTCAATCTGAAAATTTGCTCTCTGCAATGACCCTTCTGCACCATAGTCTTCCATTTCTGCTCTCTGTAACAGTCCTTGTTCACCTCAGTCTCCCAACTCTGCTCTCTTTATAATCTTTCTGCAACACAGTCTTCAAACTCTGCATTCTGTAACAGTCTTTCTGCACAACAGTCTCCAACCTCTGCTCTCTGTAACAGGACTTCTGCAACCCAGTCTCCAAACTTTGCTCTCTCTAAAAAGCCTTCTGCACCCCAGTCTCCAACCACTTCTCTCTGCAACGATGCTACTCTACCGAAGTCTACAACATCTTCTCTCTGCAACAGTTCTTTTGCACCGCAGTCTCCAAACTCTGCTCTTTGTAAGATCCATGTGAACCTCAGTCTCCAACATCTACTCTCTGTTACAGTCCTTCGGCACCTCAGTCTCCAAACACTGCTCTCTGCAACTGTCCTTTTCCACCCCAGTCTCCAACTTCTCCTCTCTGCAACAGTCCTTCTGCACTCTAGTCTCCAAACTCTGCTCAATGCAAAGACCGTTCTAGACCCCAGTATCCAACATCTGGTCTCTGCAACAGTCCAACTGCACCACAGTTTCCAACCTCTGCTCTTTTTAAGATCTTTCTACACTCCAGTTTCCAAACTCTACTCTCTGTAACATTCCATCTCCACCCCAGTCTCCAACCTCTGTCCTCTGCAACAGTCATTCAGCTCCCCAGTCTCTGAGATCTGCTCTCTTTAACAGTCCTTCTACACCCGTCTCAAACCTCTTTTTTCTTTATAAATCAATTTTAACCCTGTCTCCAAACTCTGTTCTCTGTATCTATCCTGCTGCACCTCAATCTCCAACCTGTGCTCTATGTAAGAGTCCTTCTGCACACCAGTCTCCAAACTTTGTTCTCTGCAACAGTCCTTCTGTACTGAAGTCTCAAACATCTGCTCTCTGTAATGGTCTTTCTGCACCCCAGACTCCAATCTCTGCTTTCTGTATCAGTCCATCTGCACCCCAGTCTCCAACTTCTTCTCTCTCTAAGCGTCCTTCTGCATCCCAGTCTCCAACCTCTGCTCTCGGTAACAGTCCTATACCGCAGTCTCCAACCTCTGCTCTCTATAACGGTCCTTCTGCACCCCAATTTCCAAACTCTGCTGCCTGTAACAGTCCTTCTGCACCTGAGTCTTCAAACTCTGCTCTCTGTTACAGTCCTTCTACAACTCAGTTTCCAACCGCTGCTCTCTGTAACCGTCCTTCTGAACCTCAGTCTGAATCCTCTGCTCTCTACACGATCCTCTGCACCCCAGTCTCCAACCAGTGCTCTCTTTAAAAGTCTACCTGCACCTCAGTCTCCAACCTCTGCCCTCTGTAAGATCCTTCAGCAACCCAGTCTCTAAACTCTGCTCTCTATAACAGTCCTTCTGCACGCGAGTATCTAAGCTCTCTTCTCTGTAACAGGCCTTCTGCACGCCAGTCTCCAAACTCTGCTCTCTGTATCAGGCCTTCTGCACCCCAGTCTCCAACCTCTGCTCTCTGCAACGATTCTTGTGCACACAAAACTCCAACCTCTGCTCTCTGCAATGATTCTACTGCACGCAAGTCTCCAACCTCTGATCTCTGCAACACTCCTTCTGCACCTCAGTCTCCAATTTCTTCTCTCTGTAAGATCTTTCTGCACCCCTGTCTCATAGGTCTGCTTTTTGCAAGGATCCTACTGCACCCCAGTCTCCAACCTCTGCTCTATATAACTGGACTTCTGTACCTCAGTCTCCAACATCTACTCTCTGCAACAGTCCTTCTGCACCCCAGTCTCCAAACTCTGCTCTCTGCAACAGTCCTCCTGTACTGCAGTCTCTAACTTCTGCTCTCTGTAACGGTCTTTCTGCACCCCAGAATCCAATCTCTGCTTTCTGCATCATTCCTTCTGTACCCCAGTTTCCAAAATCTGCTCTCTCTAAGATTCCTTCTGCACCTCTGTCTCCAATCTCTGCTCTCGGCAACAGTCCTTCTGCACCCCAGTCTCCAACCTCTGCTGTCTGCAACAGTCCTTCTGCACCCCAGTCTCCCACCTCTGCTCTATGCAACAGACCTTCTGCACCCATTCTCCAAACTCTTCTCTCTGTAACAATCCTTCTGCACCTCAGTCTCCAAACTCTTTTCTCTGAAGGGTCCTACTGCACCTCAGTGTCCAACCGCTACTCTCTGTAAGAGTCCTTCTGCACTTCAGTCTCCAAACTCTGCTCTCTGTAGGATCCTTCTAAAACATAGTCTCCAAACTCTGCTCTCTGTAACAGTCTTTCTTCACACCAGTGTCCATCCTCTGCTCTCTGCAAACGTCCTTCTGCACCCCAGTCTCCAAAATCTGCTCTCTGCAACAGTGCTTCTGCCACTCAGTCTAAAAACTCTGCTGTCTGCAACGAACTTTCTGCACCCCATCTCCTACCTCTGCTGTCTGTACAATCCTTCTGCACCTCAGTCTCACAATTCTGATCTCTGTAAGATCCTTCTGCAACCCAGTCTTTAAACTCTGTACTCTGTAACCGTCCTTCTGCACTACAGTCTCCAACCTCTGCTCTGTGTAAGAGTCCTTCTGTACTGCAGTCTCCAAACTCTGCTCTCCGTAACGGTCCTTCTGCACCCCAGTCTCCAACCTCTGCTCTCTGCTGGACCCCAGTCTCCAACCTCTGATTTCGGCAACAGTTTTTCTGCACCTCAGTCTGAAAATTCTGCTCTCTGCACAATCCTTCTGCACCACAGTCTCCAACCACTGCTCTCGGTATCAGTCCCCTGCACCTCAGTCTCCAAACTCTGCTCTCTGTAAGATCCTTCATCAACCCAGTCTCCAAGCAGTGCTCTCTGTAACAGTCCATCTCACCCAAGTCTCCAAATTCTTCTCTCTGCAACAATTCTTCTCCACACCAGTATCAAACGTCTGCTCTCTGAAACAGTCATTCTGAACCCCAGTCTCCAATCTCTGCTGTCTGTAACCTTTCTTCTGCACCCCAGTCTCTAACCTCTGCTCTCTGTAACCGTCCTTCTGCACCCCAGTCTCCAACCTCTGCTCTCCGTAACAGTCCTTCTGCACTTCAGTCTTCAACCTCTGCTCTCTGCAACAGTCCTTCTGCACCCATTCTCCAACCTCTGCTCTCTGCAACAGTCCATTGCACCCCATTCTTTAAATTCTTTCTCAGCAACAGTCCTTCTAACTTTAGTCTCCAAATTCTGCTCTGTGCAACGATCCTTCTGGAACCCTGTTCCAACGGGTGCTCTCTGCAACAGTCCTTCTGCACCACAGTTTCCAAACTCTGCTCTCTGTAAGATCTTTCTGCACGCCAGTGTCCAAAATCTGCTGTCTCTAACATTCCTTCTCCACCCCAGTCTGTAACCTCTGCTTTCTTCGAAGGTCCTGCGGCACCCCAGTCTCCAACGTCTGTCATCTGTAACAGTCTTTCTGCTCCCCAGTCTCCAACATCTGCTCTCTGTAACAGTCCTTCTGTACCGAAGTCTCCAACCTCTGCTCTCTGTAAAGGTTTTTCTGCAACCCAGTCTTTAAACTCTACTTTTTATATCAGTCCTTCTGAACCACAGTCACCAAACTCTGCGCTCTGTATCTATCCTTCTGCACCCCAGTCTCAAACCTGTGCTTTCTGTAACCGTCATTCTGCACCCCAGTCTCAAACTTCTGTTCTCAGCAACAGTCCTTCTGCACCACAGTCTCCAAACTCTGCTCTCTCTATGATTCTTCTGCACTCCATTTTCCAAACTCTACACTCTGTAACATTCCTTCTCCAACCCAGTCTTTAACCTCTGCTTTCTGCAAGTGTCCTGCGGCACCCCAGTCTCCAAACTCTGTCCTCTGCAACAGTCCTTCTGCTCCCCAGGCTCCAACATATGCTCTCTGAAACAGTCCTTCTGAAACGCAGTCTCCACCCTCTCCTCTCCATAACGGTCCTTCTGCAACCCAGTCTCCAAACTCTGCTTTCTGTATCAGTCCTTCTGAAGCCCAGTCTCAAACCTCTGTTCTCTGTATATATAATTCTATACCTCAGTCTCCAACCTCTTCTCTCTGTAACATTTCTTCTGCACCCCAGTCTCCAACCTCTGCTCTCTGTAACAGTTTTTCTATACCGCAGTCTCCAAATCCTGGTCTCTGTAACGGTCCTTCTGCACCCCAATTTCCAACCTCTGCTTACAGTAACAGTCCTTCTGCACCTCAGTCTACAAACTCTGTTCTCTGTAACAGTTTTTCTACACCTCAGTCTCCAAATTCTGCTCTCTGTAAGATCCTTCAGCAACCAAGTCTCCAACCACTACTCTCTGTAACAGTCCACGTGCACCTCAGTCTCCAACCTCTGCTCTCTGTAAAATCTTTCAGCAACCCAGTCTCTAAACTCTGCTCTCTATAAAAGTCCTTCTGCAACCCAGTCTCCAAAATCTCCTCTCTGTAACAAGCATTCTGCACGCCAGTCTCCAAACTCTGCTCTCTGTAGCAGGCCTTCTGCACCCCAGTCTGCAAACTCTGCTCTCTGCAACCATCCTTCTGCACACCAGTCTCCAACCTCTACTCTCTGCAATGATTCTACTGCACGCCAGTCTTCAACCTCTGATCTCTGCAACACTCTTTTTGCACCTCAGTCTCCAACTTCTTCTCTCTATAAGATCCTTCTGCACCCCAGTGTCCAAGCTCTGCTTCTTTCAACGATCCTTCTGCACCCCAGGCTCCAACTTCTACTCTATGTAAAAGGACTTCTGCACCTCAGTCTCCAACATCTACTCTCTGCAACAGTCCTTCTGCACCCAAATCTCCAAACTCTGTTCTCTGCAACAGTTGTTCTGTACTGCAGTCTCTAACCTCTGCTCTCTGTAACGGTCTTTCTGCACCCCATAATCGAATCTCTGCTTTCTGCATCAGTCCTTTTGCATCCCAGTCTCCAACATCTGCTCTCTATGCGAGTTCTTCTTCACCTCATTCTCCATACTCTGCTTTCGGCAACAGTCCTTCTGCTCCCCAGTCTCCAACCGCTGCTCTGTGTTACAGTTCTTCTGCACCTCAGTCTACAACTTCTGCTTTCTAAAACAGTCCTTCTGCACTCCAGTCTCCAAACTCTGCTCTCTGCAAGGATCGTTCTGGACCCCAGTCTTCATCATCTGTTTTCTACAACAGTACTTATGCACCACAGTCTCCAAAATCTTCTCTCTGTAAGATTTTTTTGGTCTCCAGTTTCCAAAATCTGCTCTCTCTAACATTCCTTCTCCACTACAGTCTCCAACCTCTGCTTTCTGCAAGGGTCCTGCGGCACCCCAGTCTCCAAAGTCTGTCCTCTGTAACACTCCTTCTGTTCCCCAGTCTCCATCATCTGCTCTCTGTAACACTCCTTATGTACCGTAGTCTCCAAACTCTGTTTTCTGTAAAGGTCCCTCTACAACCCAGTCTCCAAACTCTGCTTTTTTAATCAGTCCTTCTGAACCCCAGTCTCCAACCTCTGCTCTCTGTATCTATCCTTCTACACCTCAGTCTTCAACCTGTGCTTTCTGTAACAGTCCTTCTGCACTCCAGTCTCCAAACTCTGCTCTCTGTAGCAGTCCTTTTATATGGCAGTCTCCAAACTCTGCTCTCTGTAACGGTCCTTCTGCACCCCAATTTCCAACCTCTACTTTTTGTAACAGTCCTTTTGCTCCTCAGTGTCTAAACTCTGCTCTCGGTAACAGTCTTTCTACACATCAGTCTCCAACCTCTGCTCTCTGTAACAGTACTTCTGCACCTCAGTATGAAACCTCTGCTCTCCAGATTTTTCTGCACCCCAGTCTCCAACCACTGCTCTCTGTAACAGTCCACGTGCACCTCAGTCTCCAACCTCTGCTCTCTGTACATTCCTTCAGCAAACCAGTCTCCAAACTGTGCTCTCTGTCAAAGTCATTCTGCACCCCAGTCTCCAACCTCTCCTCTCTGTAACAGGCCTTCTGCACGCCAGTCTCAAATCTCTGCTCTCTATAGTGGGCCTTCTGCATGCCAGTCTCGAACCTCTGCTCTTTGCAATGATCCTACTGCACCCCAGTCTCCAACTTCTGATCTCTGCAAAAGTCCTTCTGTACCTCAGTCTCCAAAATCTGCTCTCTGTAAGATCCTTCTGCACCCCTGTCTCCAACCTCTGCTATTTGTAACAGTCCTTCTGCACCACAGTCTCCAAAGTCTACACTCTGCAACAGTCCTTCTCCACCCCAGTCTCCAACTTCTGCTCTCTGCAACACTCCTTCTGCAACCCAGTCTCAAACCTCTGCTCTCTGTAACAATCCTTCTTCACCTCAGTCTCAAAACTCTGTACTCTGCAACGTTCCTTCTGCACCTCAGTCTCAAACCTCTACTCTCTGTAACAGTTCTTCTGCACCTCATTCTCCAACCTCTTCTCTCTGTAGGAACCTTCTCCAACCTAGTCTACAAACTCTGCTCTCTGTAACAGTCCTTCTTCACAACAGTCTCCAAACTCTGCTCTCTGCACTGATTCTTCTTCACACCAGTCTCCAACCTCTGCTCTATAAAACAGTACTTCTGAACCTTAGTCTCCAACATTTGCTCTCTGCAAAAGTCCTTCTGCAACTCAGTCTGAAAACTCTGCTCTCTGCAACGATCATTCTGCACCTCAGTCTCCTACCTTTGCTCTATGTAAGACCCTTCTGCATCCCAGTCTCCAAACTCTGCTCTCTGTAACAGTCCTTCTGAATAGCAGTTTCCAACCTCGGCTCTCTGTAAGAGGAATTCTGAAACCCAGTCTCAAAACTCTGCTCTCTGTAACAGGCCTTCTGAAACCCAGTCTCCAACCTCTTCTCTCTGCAATGATTCTTCTCCACAACAGTCTCAAACCTCTGCTCTCGGCAAAAGTCCTTCTGCATCCTTGTCTCCAACCGCTGCTCTCTGTAAGATCCTTATGCACTCCAGTCTCCAACCTCTCCTCTCTGTAACAATCCTTCTGCACCCCAGTCTCCAACATCTGCTTTCTGCAACAGTTCTTCTGCACCTCAGTCTAAAAACTATGCTCTCTGCAATGACTTTTCTGCACCCCAGTCTTCTACATCTGCTCTCTTTAACAGTCCTTCTGCACCTCTGTCTTCCAACTCTGCTCTTTTCAGATCCTTCTGCAACCCAGTCTTTAAACTCTTCACTCTGTAACAGTCCTGCTGCACAAAAGTCTCAAACCTCAGCTCTCTGTAACAGTCCTTCTGTACCTCAGTCTCCAAACTCTGATCTCTGTAACAGTCCTTCTGCACCTCAGTCTCAAATCTCTACTCTCTATAGCAGTCTTTCTGTACCTCAGTCTGAAACCTCTGCTCTCTGCATGATCTTTCTACACCCAGTCTCCAACCACTGCTCTCTGTAAGAGTCCACCTACACCTCAGTAACCAAACTCTGCTCTTTGTAAGATTCTTCAGCAACCCAGTCTCCTAACACTGCTCTTTATAACAGTACTTCTGCACCCCACTCTCAAACCTCTCCTCTCTGTAACATGCCTTCTGCACGGCAGTCTCCAAACTCTGCTCTCTGCAACGACATTTCTTCACCCCAGTCTCCAACCACTTCTCTCTGCAATGATCCTACTGCACCCCAGTCTCCAACCTCTGATCTCTGCAACAGTACTTCTGCACCTCAATCTCCAACTTCTGCTCTTTGTAAGATCCTTCTGCACCCGTTTCTCCAAGCTCTGCTTTTTGCAACGATCCTTCTGCACCCCAGTCTCCAACCGCTTCTCTATGTAAAAGAAATTCTGCACCTCAGTCTCCAATCTCTACTCTCTGCAACAGGCCTTCTGCACTGCAGACTCCAATCTCTGATTTCTGTATCAGTCCTTCTGAACCTCAGTCTCCAACCGCTGCTCTATGCAACAGTCTTTCTGCAACCCAGTCTCCGAACTCTGTTCTCTGCCACAGTCCTTCTGCACCCCAGTCTCCAAACTCTGCTCTCTGCAACAGTCTTTCTGCACCTCAGTCTCCAGCTTCTGCTCTCTGTAAGGTTCTTCTGCACCTTTGTATCCAACCTCTGCTCTCTGTAACAGTGCTTCTGCACCAGAGTCGTTAACCTCTGCTCTCTGTAGCAGGACTTCCGCACCTCATTCTCCAAACTCTGCTCTCGGCAACCGTCCTTCTGCACCCCAGTCTCCAACCTCTGCTATCTAAAACAGTTTTTCTGCACCCTAGTTACAAACATCTGCTCTCTTCAACAGACCTATTGCACCCCAGTCTTCAACATCTACTCTCTGCAACAGTCATTCTGCACCTCAGTCTGAAAACTCTGCTCTCTGTAACGACCCTTCTGCACCCAAGTCTCCTACCTCTGCTCTCTGTAACAGTCATTCTGCACCTCAGTCTCCCAACTGTTCTCTCTGTTTGATCCTTCTGCTACCCAGTCTTTGAACTCTGAACTCTGTAAAGTCCTTCTGCACAACAGTCTCCAAACTATGCTCTTTGTAACAGGACTTCTGGAAACCAGTCTCCAAACTCTGCTCTCTGTGATAGGCCTTCTGCACCCAAGTCTCCAAACTCTTCTCTCTGCAACGATTCTTCTCCACCCAAGTCTCCTACATCTACTCTGCAACAGTCCGTTTGCACCCCAGTCTCCAATCTCTGCTCTCTCTAAGATACATCTGAACCCCAGTCTCCAACCTCTGCTCTCTGTAACAGTCCTTCAGCAACCCACTCTCCAAAATCTGCTCTCAGTAACAGTCCTTGTGGACCTCAGTCTCCAACCTCTGCATTCTGTAACAGTCCTTCTGCACCTCAGTCTAAAACAACTGCTCTCTGCAACAGTCCTTCTGCACCCCAGTCTCCAAACTCTGCTATCTGCAACAGTCCTTCTTCACCCCAGTCTCCAAACTCTGCTCTCTGCAACGATCTTTCTGCACCACACTCTCCAACATCTGCTCTCTGCAACAGTCCTTCTGCACCTCATTCTGAAAACTCTGCTCACTGTAACATTCCATATCCACCCCAGTCTCCAACCTCTGTCCTCTGCAACAGTCATTCTGCTCCTTAGTCTCTGAGATCTGCTCTTTGTAACAGTCCTTCTGTACCAGAGTCTCCAACTTCTGCTTTTTGTAACGGTCCTTCTACACCCCAGTCTCCAAACTCTGCTTTGTGTATCAGTCTGTCTAAACCCCAGTATCCAACCTCTGTTCTCTGTATCTATCCTTTTGCACCTTAGTCTCAACCTGTGCTCTGTGTAAGAGTCCTTCTGCACACCAGTCTCCAACCTCTGCTCTCGGTTACAGTCCTATACAACAGTCTCCAAACTCTGCTCTCCTTAACGGTCCTTCTGCACACCAATTTACAAAATCTGCTTCCATTAAAAGTCCTTCTGCACCTGAGTCTCCAAACTCTGCTCTCTGTAATAGTCTTCTACACCTCAGTCTCCAAACTATGCTCTCTGTGACAGTCCTTCTGCACCTCAGTCTGAAAATTCGGCTCTCAGCACGATCTTTCTGCACCCCAGTCTCCAGCAACTGCTCTCGGTAACAGTCCCCTGCACCTCAGTCTCCAATCTCTGCTCTCTGTAAGTTCCTTCATCAACCCAGTCTCCAACCACTGATCTCAATAACAGACCTTCTGCACCAAAGTCTCCAAATTCTTCTCTCTGCAACGATTCTTTCTACACCAGTCTCAAAACTTTGCTCTCTGCAACAGTCCTTCTGCACTCCAGTCTCCAAACTCTGCTCTCTGTAATTGTCCTTCTGCACCGCAGTCTCCAAACTCTGCTATCTGCAACGCTCCTTCTTGACCACAGTCTCCAACGACTGCTCTCTTCTACAGTCCTTCTGCACCACAGTCTCCAACCTCTGCTTTTTGTAAGATTCTTATGCACACCAGATTCCATACTCTGCACTCTGTAACATTCCTTCTCCACCCCAGTCTCCAAATTCGGTCCTCTGCAACAGTCCTTCTGCTCCCCAGTCTCCGATATCTGGTCCTTCTGTACCACAGTCTCCAACCTGTGCTTTTTGTAACGGTCCTTCTACAACCCAGTCTCCAACCTCTGCTTTCTGTATCAGTCTGTCTGAACCACAGTCTCCAACTGCTGTTCTCTGTATCTATCCTTCTGCACCTCAGTCTCCAAACTCTGTTCTATGCAACGGACCTTCTGCACCTCAGTCTCCAACCTCTACTCTCTGTAACAGTCCTTCTGAACTACAGTCTCCAACCTCTGCTCTCCATAGCATCCTGCTAAAACCCAGTCTCCAAACTCTACTCAATGTAACAATCCTTCTGCACACCAGTCTCCAACCTCTGCTGTCTGAAACGATCCTTCTGAACTCCAGTCTCCAATGTCTGCTCTCTGCAACAGTCTTTTTGCACCCCAGTCTCCAATATCTGCTCTCTGCAACAGTCATTCTGCACTTCAATAGGAAAACTCTGCTCTATGCAACAAACCTTCTGCACCTCAGTCTCCCAACTCTGCTCTCTGTAAGATCCATCTGCAACCCAGTCTTTAAACTCTGCACTCGGTAATCGTCCTTCTGCACAACACTCTCCAACCTCTGCTCTCTGCAACAGGACTTCTGCAACCCAGTCTCCAACCGCTGTTCTCTGAAACAGGCCTTCTGCACCCTAGTCTCCAAACACTTCTCTCTGCAAGGATTCTTCTTCATACCAGTCTCCAACCTCTGCTCTCTGCAACAGTCCTTTTGCACCACAGTCTCCAAAATCTGCTCTCTGTAAGATCCATCTGAACCCCAGTCTCCAACCTCTGCTCTCTGTAACAGTCCTTCTGCACCCCAGTCTCCAACCTCTGCTCTCTGTAACAGTTTTTCTGCACCTCATTCTCAAACCTCTGCTCTCTTCAACAGTCTTTCTGAACCGCACTCTCCAACCTCTGCTCTCTGCAACAGTCCACCTGCACGCCAGTCTCCAACATCTGCTCTCTGCAACAGTTTTTCTGCACCCCAGTCTCCAACTCTGCTCTGCAACGATCTTTCTGAACCCCAGTCTCCAACATCTGCTCTCTGCAAGAGTCCTGCTAGACCACAGTCTCCAAGCTCTGCTCTCTGTAACAATCCTTCTGCACCACTATCTGCAATCTCTGCTCTATATAAGATCCTTCTGCAACCCAGTTTCAAACTCTGCTCTATGTAACAGTTCTTCTGCCAACCGGTCTCCAACCTCTGCTTTCTGCAAGATCCTTCTTCACTAAAGTCTCCAACCTCTGCTCTCTGCAATAGTCCTTCTACGCCCCAGTCTCCAATATCTGTTCTTTGCAACAGTCCTTTTGCACCTCACTCTGAAAAGTCTGCTCACTGCAAGGACCCTTCTGCACCACAGTCTCATACTTCTGCTCTCTGTAACCGTCCTTCTGCACCTCATTCTCCCAACTCTGCTCTTTGTAAGATCCTTCAACAACCCAGTCTTTAAACTCTGCACTCTGTAACAGTCCTTCTGCACAACAGTCTCCAAACTCTGCTCTCTGTACCATGACTTCTGCCACCCAGTTTCCAAACTCTCCTCTCTGTAACAGGCCTTCTGCACCCCAGTCTTCAACCTCTTCTCTCTGCAACTATTCTTCTTCACCCCAGTCTCCAGAATCTGCTCTCTGCAACAGTCCTTTTGCACCCCAATCTCAAAACTCTGCTCTCTGTAAGATCCATCTGAACCCCAGGCTCCATACTCTGCTCTCTGTAACAGTCCTCTGAACCCAAGTCTCCAAACACTGCTCTCTTTAACAGTCCTTCTGCATCCCAATTTCCAAAATCTGCTTCCTATAACACTCCTTCTGCACCCCAGTCTCCAAACTCTATTCCCTGCAACAGTCCTTAGGTACTCCAGTCTCCATCATCTGCTCTCTGCAACAGTCTTTCTGCACCCAGTCTCCAACCTCTGTTCTCTGCAACAGTCCTTCTTCACCCCAGTCTCCAAACTCTGCTCTCTACAACGATACTTCCACACCCTATTCTCCAAACTCTACTCTGTGCAACAGTCCTTCTGCACCACAGTCTCAAACCTCTGTTCTCTGCGACATTCTATATGAAACCAAGTCTCCAAACTCTGATTTCTGTATCAGTCCTTCTGCACCCCAGTCTCTAACCTCTGCCCTCTCCAATGATCCTTCTGCACCCTAGTCTCCATCCTCTGCTCTCTCTAACAGTCTTTCTGTACCGCAGTCTTCAAACTCTGCATTTTGTAACTGTCCTACTGCACCCCAGTCTTCAACCTGTTCTCTCTGCAATGATTCTTCTGCACCCCAGTCTCCAACGTCTTCTCTCTTCAACAGTCCTCCTGAACGCCAGTATCCGAACTCTGCTCTCTGTAAGATCTTTCTGCACCTCAGTTTCCAAACTCTGCTCTCTGTAACATTCCTTCTCCACCCCAGTCTCCCACCTCAGCTCTTTTCAACGGTTCTTCTGCACCCCAGTCTCCAACCTCTGTTCTCTGCGACAGTCCACCTGAACCCAAGTCTCCAACCACTGTTATCTGCAACAGTCGTTCTGCACCCCATTCTCCAACCTCTGCTCTCTGCCACAGTCCTTCTGCACCACAGTGTCCACCATCTGCTCTCTGCCACAGTCTTTCTGTACACTAGTCTGCTCTCTGTAATGGTCCTTATGCACCCCAGTTTCCAAAGTCTCCTTTCTGTATCAGTGCTTCCTCACCCCAGTCTCATAACTCTACTCTCTGAAACATTCCTTCTGCACATCAGTCTTCAAACTCTACTCTCTGCAACAGTCGTTTTTCATTGAAGTCCCCAACCTCTGCTCTCTGCAACAGTCCTTTTACACCCCAGTCTCCAACATCTGCTCTATGCAACAGTTCTTCTACACCTCTGTCTCTAAACTCTACTGTCTGTAACTCTCCTTCTGCAACTCAGTCTCAAACCTCTGCTCTCTGTAAGAGTCCTTCTGCACTCTAGCCTCCAATATCTCCTCACTGCAACCGTCCTTCTGCAACCCAGTCTTTAACGTCTGCATTCTCAACAGTCCTTCTGCACCTCAATCTGAAAACTCTGCTCTCTGCAAGTATCCTTATGCACGCCAGTCTCCAACCTCTGCTCTCTGTAACAGTCCTACTGCACCTCAGTCTCCAAACTCTGCTCTATATAAGATCCATCTGCAACCCAGTATCCAAACTCTGCTCTCTGTAACAGTCCACCTGCTCCCCAGTCTCCAAACTCTGCTCTCTGTAACAGGCCTCCTGCACACCAGTCTACAAACTCAGCTCTATGTAACAGGCCTTCAGCACCGCAGAATCCAACCTATTCTCTCTGCAACTATCCTTCTACACCCCAGTCTCCAACATCTGAACTTTGCAACAGTTCTTCTGCACCCCAGTCTCCAACCTTTGCTCTCTTGAAGATCCTTCTGCACCCAGTTATTAAACTCTGCTCTCTGAAACAGTCTTTCTGTACCCCAGTCTCCAAACTCTGCTCTCCGTAACAATGCTTCTGCTCATCAGTCTCCAACCTCTATTCTCTGCAACAGTATTTCTACACCTCAGTCTCCAACCTCTGTTGTCTGCAATAGTCCTTGTGCACCCCAGTGTACAACCTCTGCTCTCTGTAAAAGTCCTTCTGTATCACAGTCTCCAACTTCTGTTCTCTGTAACGGTCCTCTGCACTGCAGTCTCCAAGCTCTGCTTTCTATATGAGTCCTTCTTCACCCCAGTCTCAAAACTCTGCTCTCTGTAACAGTCCTTCTGAACCTTATCTCCAACCTCTTCTCTCTGCAACAGTCCTTCTGCACCTCAGCTTCAACCTCTTCTCTCTACAACAGTCCTTTTGCACTTAAGTCTCCAAACTCTGCTTTCTATAACAGTCATTCTGCACCCCAGTCTCCAATCTCTGCTCTCTGTAAGATCCATCTGCACCTCAGTCTCAAACCTCTGCTCTCTGTAACAGTTCTTCAGCCCCTCAGTCTCCAACCTCTTCTCTCTGTAGAAATCCTTCTTCACATCAGTCTCCAACCACTGCTCTCAGCAACGGTCCTTCTGAACCTAAGTCTCAAAACTCCGTTCTCTGCAACAGTTTTTCCGCACCCCTGTCTCAAACCTCTGCATTCTGCAACAGTCCTTCTGCACCCCAGTATCCAACCTCTGCTCTCTGTAACAATCCTTCTGAACCTCAGTCTCCAACCTCTGCTCTCTGCAACGATCCGTCTGCACCCCTGTCAGCAGACTCTGTTGTCTCCAACAGTCCTTCTTCACCTCAATTTTCTGCACCCCAATGTCCAACCCTACTCTCTGCAAAGTCCTTCTGCACCACAGTCTCCAACCGCTGCTGTCTGCAACATTCCTTCTGCACCCCAGTCTGCAACGTGTGCTCTGTGTAACAGTCCTTTTACAGCCAAGTCTCCACCTCTGCTCTCTACAACGATCTTTCTGTACCTCAGTCTTAAACCTCTGCTCTCTGAAACAATTTTTCTGTATTCCTGTCTCCAACCGCTTTCTCTGTAACAGTCCTTCTCCACCTCAGTCTTCAAACTCTGCTCTCTGATAACGGGCAATCTGCACCTCAGTCTCCGAATTCTGCTCTCTGCAAAGGTCCTTTGGCACCCCAATCCCCATCCTCTGCTCGCTGCTACAGTCCTTTTACACCCAAGTCTCAAACCTCTGCACTCCGCAACACTCCTTCTGCACCTCAGTCTCCAACATCTGCTCTCTGCAATGGTCTTTTTGCACCTCAGTATTCAATATCTATCTCTGTAACAGTCCTTCTGCACCTCAGTCTCCATCCTCTGCTCTCTGTAACAGGCCTTCTGCACACAAGTCTCTGAACTCTGCTCTCTTTAACAGTCCTTCTGCACCCCAATCTCCAACCTCTGCTCTCTGGAGAAGTCCTTCTGCACCTCAGTTTTTAAACTCTGCTCTCTGTAAGATCCTTCTGCACCCCAGTCTTCAAACTCTGCTCTCAGTATCAGTCCTGCACCTTAGTCTCCAAACATGCTCTCTGTAACAGTTTTTCTGCACCTCAGACTTCAACAACTGCTATCTGAAACAGTCTTTCTGCACCCCAGTCTCCAACCTCTGCTTTCTAGAACAGTCCTTCTATACCCCAGTCTTCATAATCTACTCTCTGCAACGATCCTTCTTCACCCCAGTCTCCAACGTCTACTCTCTGCAACAATCCTTCTGCACCCCAGTCTCCAAATTTTTCTCTCTGTAAGATCCTTGTGCACCCGAGTTTCAAACTCTACTCTCTGTAACATTACTTCTGCACCCCAGTCTCCAAAGTTTGCTCTCAGCAATGGTCCCTCTGCACCCCACTCTCCAACCTTGTTTTCTACAACAGTTCTTCTGTACCGCAGTCTTCAAACTCTGTTCTCTGTAAGGGTCCTTCTGCACCCCAGTCTCCAAACTCTGCTTTCTGTATCAGTCCTTCTGCACCACAGTCTCCAAACTCTGCTCTCTGTAACAGTACTTCTGCACCTCACTCTGCTACATCTGCTCTCTGCAACAGTACTTCTGCACCCCAGTCTTCAACCTCTGCTCTCGGCAACAGTCCTTTATCACCCCAGTCTTTAAAATCTGCTCTCTGCAACAGTACTTTTCCACCGAAGTCACCAACCTCTGCTCTCTGTAACAGTCCTTCTGCACCTCAGACTCAAACCTCTGCTCTCTGCAACAGTCATTCTGCACCCCAATCTCGAACCTCTGCTCTCTGCAACAGTCCTTCTGCACCTCAGTGTCCAAACTCTGCTCTCTATAAGATCCTTCTGAAACACAGTCTCCAATATATGCTTTCTGCAATGGTCCTTCAGAACCAGAGTCTCCAACCTCTTTCCTTTACAACATTTATTGTGCACCCCAGTCTCCAACCTCTGCTCTCTGTAACAGTCCTTCTGTACCGCAGTCTCAAAACTCTGTTCTCTGTAAGGGTCTTTCTGCACCCCATCTCCAACCTCTGCTTTTTGTATCAGTCTTTCTGCAACCCAGTCTACAAACTCTGCTTTCTGTATTCGTCTTTTTGCATGCCAGGCTTCAACCTCTGCTCTCTGTAACAGTCCTTCTGCACATCAGTCTCTAACCTCTGTTCTCTGTAAGAGGCCTTCTGCACCCCAGTCTACAACCTCTCCTCTCTGTAACAGGATTTCTGCATTCAAGTCTCTAAACTCTGCTCTCTTTAACAGTCCTTCTGCACCCCAGTCTCAAACCTCTGCTCTCAGTATCAGTCCTGCACCCCAGTCTCCAAACACTGCTCTCTGTAACAGTTTTTATGAACATCAGTCTTCAACAACTGCTCTCTGCAAGAGTCCTTCTGCACCACAGTCTCCAACCTCTGCTCTCTAGAACAGTCCTTCTATACCCCAGTCCCCATAATCTACTCTCTGCAATGATCCTTTTGCACCCCAGTCTCCAACGTCTGCTCCCTGCAAATTTTTTTCTACACTCCAGTCTCGAAACTTTCCTCTCTGTAAGATCCTTTTGCAACCCAGTTTCCAAACGCTGCTCTCTGTAACATTCCTTCTGCACCCCAGTCTGCAACCTGTTCTCTACAAGAGTTCTTCTGTACCGCAGTCTTCAACCTCTGTTCTCCGGAAGAGTCCTTCTGAACCCCAGTCTCCAACCTCTGCTTTCTATATCAGTCTTTCTTCACCACAGTCTCCAAACTCTTCTCTCTGTAACAGTCCTTCTGCACCTCACTCTGCAACCTCTGCTCTCTGCAGCAGTCTTTCTGCAACCCAGTCTTCAACCTCTTCTCTCTGCAACAGTCCTTCCTCACCCCAGTCTCCAAAATATGTTCTATTTAACAGTCCTTTTCCACCGCAGTCTCCAACCTCTGCTCTCTGTAACAGTACTTCTGTACTGCAGTCTCCAACCTCTGCTCTCTGTAATGGTCATTCTGCACCCCAGTCTCCAAACTCTCCTTTCTGTATCAGTCTTTCTGCACCACGGTCTCGAACGTCTGCTCTCTGTAACAGTCCTTCTGCAACTCAGACACCAACAAATTCTCTCTGCAACAGTACTTCTGGGCCCCAATCTCCAACCTCTGCTTTCTACAATGGTCCTTCTGCACCCCAGTCTCCAACCTCTGTTCTCTACAACACTTATTCTGCACCCCAGTCTCCAACCTCTGCTCTCTGTAACAGTCCTTCTGTACCACAGTCTCCAACCTCTGTTCTCTGTAAGGATCTTTCTGAAGCCCAGTCTCCAACCTCTGCTTTCTGTATCAGTCCTTCTGCCCCATATTCTCCAAACTCTTCTCTCTGTAACAGTCCTTCTATACCTAAGTCTGCAACGTCTGCTCTCTGCAATAGTCCTTCTTTACCCCAGTCTGCAGTCTCTGCTCTCTGCAACAGTCCTTCTTCAACCCAGTCTCCAACATCTGCTCTCTGCAACAGTCCTTCTCTACCTCAGTCTCCAACCTCTGCTCTCTGCAACAGTCCTTCTGCACCCAGGTCACCAACGTCTGCTTTCTGTATCAGTCCTTCTGCACCCCTGTCTCCAACGTCTGCTCTCTGTAAAAGTCTTTCTGCACCTCAGTCTCTAATCTCTACTCTCTGAATCAGTTCTTCTCCACCCCAGTTTCCAACCTCTGCTCTCAGAAACAGTCCTAGTGGACGCCATTCTCAGACTGCTACTCTCTGCAAAAGTCCTTGTACACCCCAGTCTCTCACATCTGCTCTCTGTAACATTCCTTCTGCACCTCAGTCTGAAAACTCTGCTCTCTGCAACGATCCTTCTTCACCTCAGTCTCCAAATTCTGCTCTCTGCAACAGTCCTTCTGCACCCCAGTCTCCAACCTCTGTTCTAAGCAAAAGTCTTTGTACACCCCATTCTCCAAACTCTGATCTCTGTAACAGTCCTTCTGTACTGCAGTCTTTAACCTCTGCTGACTGTAATGGTCCTTCTGTACCCGAGACTCCAAACTCTACTTTCGATATCAGTTATTCTGCACCCAAGTCTCCAACCTCTGCTCTCTGTAACAGTCCTTCTTCACCTGAGTCTCCAACCTCTGCTCTCCGCAACAGTCTTTCTGCACCCCAGTCTCCAACCTCTTCTCTCTGCAAGAGTCCTTCTACACCCCAGTCTCCAAACTCTGCTCTCTGCAACGATCCTTCTGCACCCCAGTCTTCAACCTCTGCTCTCTGCTACAGTCCTTCTTCACCCCAGTCTCCAAACAGTGCTCTCTGCAACTTTCCTGCTGCACCCCAGTCTCTAACCTCTGCTCTCTGTAGCGATCCTTCTGCACCTCAGTCTTCAATCTCTGCTCTCTGCATCGATCTTTCTTCACCACAGTCTCCAAACTCTGCTCTCTGCAACACTCCTTCTCCATCCCAGGCTCCAAGCTCTGCTCTCTGTAACTGTCCTTCTGCACATCAGTGTCCAAACTCTGCTCTCTTTAAAAATTCAACTTCACGTACGTCTTCAAACTTTTTTCCCTGTAAGAGACCTTCTACACCCCAGTCTCCAACCTCTGCTTTCTATAACAGTTCTTCTGAACCCCAATCTCCAAACTCTGCACTCTGTAAACCCCAGTCTCCATACTCTGCTCTCTGTAAGAAACCTTTTGCACCCCAGTCTCCAACCTCTCCTCTCTGTAAAAGTCCTACTCCACCTCAGTCTCGAAGTTCTGCAATCTGTAAAGGTCCTTCTGCATTTCAGTCTCCAACCTCTGCTCTCTGTAACAGTCCTTCTACATCCCAGTCTCCAACATCCGTTCTCTGCAACGAACCTTCTTCTCCCCAGGTTCCAAACTCTGCTCTCTGCTACGGTTTTTCTGCACCCCAGTTTCCAACCTCTGCTCTTTGTAACAGTCCATCTGCACCTCAGTCTCCAAACTCTGCTCTCTGAAACAGGCCTTTTACACCCAGTCTCCATCCTCTTCTCTCTGCAACTATCCTTCTTCACCTCAATCTCCAACCTCTGCTCTCTGCAAAGTTTCTTCTGAACCCCAGTCTCCAAACTCTGTTTTCTGCTTCAGTCCTTCTGCACCCAAGTCTTCAACCTCTTCTCTCTGAAACAGTCCTTCTGTACCACAGTCTCCAACATCTTTTCTCTGTAACAGTCCTTTTGCACCCCAGTCTCCAACGTCTGCTTTCTGTGTCAGTTCTACTGCACCCCAGTATCCAAATTCTGCTTTATATAACAGTTCTTCACACATCAGTCTCCAACTTCTGCTCTCTGCAACGGTCCTTCTTCACCCCAGTCTCCAACTTCTGCTCTCTTGAACAATTCTTTTGCACCCCAGTCTCCATCTGTGCTCTCTGTAACTGTTCTTCGGCACCCCAGTCTCCAAACACTTTTTTCTTCATTAGTCCTTCTGCACCCCAGGCTCCAAACTCAGCTCTCTCTAACAGTCCTTGTGTACTGCAGTCTCCAAACTCTGCTTTGTGTAACGGTCCATATGCACCCCAGTCTCCACACTCTGCTTCCTGTATCAGTTCTTCTGCACCACAGTCTCCAACTTCTGCTCTCTGTAAAAGTCCTTCTGCACCTGAGTTACCAACCTCTTCTCTCTGCAAAAGTCTTTCTGCACCCCAGTCTCAAACCTCTGCTCTCTGCAAAAGTCCTTCTACACCCCAATCTCAAACCTCTACTATCTGCAAAGAACTTTCGGCACCCCAGTCTCCAAAGTCTGCTTTATGCAACAGTTATTCTGCACCCAAGTCTCCATCCTCTGCTCTCTCTAACAATCCTTCTGCACCCCAGTCTCCAACCTCTCCTCTCTGTAAAAGTCCTTCTGTACAGCAATCTCCAAAATCTGCTCTCTGCAACAGTACTTCTGCACCCCAGGCTCCAAAGTCTGCTCTCTATAACAGTACTTCTGTACCGCAGTCTCCAAACTCTGATGTCTGTAACGGTCTGTTACAATCCTTATGCACAGAAGTCTCCAACCTCTTCTCTCTTACAGGTCTTCTGCACCCCAGTCTCCAAAATCTGCTCTCTGTAACAGTCCTTCTGCACTCCAGTCTCCAGTCTCTGCTTACTGTATCAGTCCACCTGCACTACAATTTTCAACCTCTGGTCTCTGTAATAGTCTTTCTGAATCTCAGTCTACAAACTCTGCTCTCTTTAACAGTCCTTCTGCACCCCAGTCTCCAATATCTGCTCTTTGCAACAGTCATTCTGCACCAAATCTCCAACCTCTGCCTCTGTAACCCAGTCTCCAAACTCTGCTCTCTGCATCAGTCCTTATGCACCCCAATCTTTAACCTGTGCTCTCCGCAACGGTCCTTCTGCACCTCAGTCTCCACAAACTACTCTCTGTAAATGTACTTTTGAATCCCTTCTCATAACTCTGCTCTCCGTAATAGGCCTTAAGCACCCCAGTTCCAACCTCTGTTCTCTATAACAATCCTTCTGCACCCCAGTCTCAAACCTCTGCTCTCTGCAATGATCCCTGTTCACCCCAGTATCCAATATCTGCTCTATGCAACTGTCCTTCTGCACCCCTGTCTCAAACCTCTGCTCTCTGCAACAGTCATTCTGCACCTCAGTCTGAAAAGGCTGTTCTCTGCAATGATCCTTCTGCAACCCTGTCTCCAAACTCTGCTCTCTGTAATACTCCTGTTGCACCTCAGTCTCGAAACTCTGCTATCTGTAAGATCCTTCTGCAACCCTGTCTCCAACTCTGCTCTATGTAACAGTCCTTCTGTACCCCAGTCTCCAACCTCTGGTCTTTCCAAGAATCCTTCTAAAACCCAGTCTCCAAACTCTGCTTTCTGCAACAGTCCATCTGCACCCCAGTCTCCAACTCCTGTTCTCTTTAACAATCCTTCTTCATCTCAGTTACCAAACTCTACTCTCTGTAACATTCTTTCTGCACCTCAGTCTCCAAACTCTGCTCTGTGTAAGATCTTTACGCAACCAGTCTTCAAACTTTTCCCTCTGTAACAGTACTTCTGCACCCTTTCTCCAAACCTTTCTCTCTGTAACAAGCATTCTGCACCCCAGTCTCAAACCTGTGCTCTCTACGATCCTTTTTCACCCCAGTCTCCAACGTCTGCTCTTTGCAACAGTCCTTCTGCACCCAAGTCTCCAAAAACTGCTCTCTGCAACAGTCCTTCTGCACCTCAGTCTGAAAATTCTGTGCTCTGAAATTATCCTTCTGCACTACAGTCTTTAAACACTGCTCTCTGTAATATTCTTTCTGCTTCCGAGTCTCCAACCTCTGCTCTCTGTAACAGGACCTCCGCAAGTCAGTCTTTAACGTCTGCTCTCTGCAACAGTCCTTCTGCACCCTACTTAATAACATCTGCTCTCTGCAACAGTGCTTCTTCACATGAGTCTCCAACATCTGCTCTCTGCAACAGTTCTTCTGCACCTCAGTATGACAACTCTGCTCTCTGCAACGACACTTCTGCACCACAGTCTCCTACCTCTGCTCTGTATAACAGTCCTTCTACACCTCAGTCTCCCAAATCTGCTATCTGTAAGATCCTTCTGACACCCAGTCTCTAAACTCTGCTCTCTATAACAGTCCTTCTGCACCCCAGTCTCCAAACTCTGCTCTGTGTAACAGTCTTCTTCACCCCAGGTTCTAAAATCTGCTCTCTGCAACAGTCTTTCTGCACCCCAGTATCCAAACACTGCTCTCTGTAACAGTTTTTCTGCACCTCAGTCTTCAACAACTGCTCTCTGCAACAGGCCTTCTGCACCCCAGTCTTCAACGTCTGCTCTCTGCAACAATCCTTCTGCACCCCAGTCTCCAAACTTTCCTCTCTGTAAGATCCTTCTGCTCTCCAGTCTCCAAACTCTACACTCAGTATCAGTCCTTTTTCACACCAGTCTACAAATACTGCTCCCTGTAAAAGTTTTTCTCCACCTCAGTCTTAAACAACTGCTCTCTGCAACAGTCCTTCTGCACCCCAGTCTCCAAACTCTGCTCTTTAGAAGAGTCCTTCTATAGCCCAGTCTCCATAATCTACTCTCTGCAACGAACCTTCTGCACCCCAGTCTCCAACGTCTGGTCTCTGCAACAATCATTCTGCACCCCAGTCTCCAAACTTTTCTCTCTTTAAGATTTTTCTACACCCCAGTTTCCAAACTCTGCTCTCTGTAACATTCCTTCTGCACCCCAGTCTCCAACATCGGCCCTTTGCAATGGTCCCTCTGCACCCCAGGCTCCAACCTTGTTCTCTACAACAGTTCTTCTGTACCGCAGTCTTCAACCTCTGTTCTCTGTAAGGGTCCTTCTACACCCCTGTCTCCAACCTCTGCTTTCTGTATCAGTCCTTCTGCACCACAGTCTCCATACTTTGCTCTCTGTAACAGTTCTTCTGAACCTCAATCTTCAACCTCTGCTCTCTGCAATAGTCCTTCTGCAGGCCATTCTTAAACCTCTGCTCTCTGCAACAGTCCTTCTGAACCCCAGTCTCCAACATCTGCTCTCTGAAACAGTCCTTCTCCACCCCAGTCTCCATCATCTGTTCTCTGTAAGACTCCTTCTATACTGCAGTTTCCAAACTCTTCTCTCTGTTACGGTCCTTCTGCACCCCACTCTCCAACCTCTGCTTTCTCTATCAGTCCTTCTGCACTCAAGTCTCCAAACTATGCTCTCTGTAATATTCCTTCTGCACCTCAGTCTCAAACGTCTGCTCTCTGCAACAGTCATTCGGTACCCCAGTCTCCAAACTCTGCTCTCTTTTACAGTCCTTCTGTACTACAATCTCCAACTTCTTCTCTCTGTAATGGTCCTTCTGGACCCCAGTCTCCAAACTCTGCTTTCTGTATCAGTCCTTCTGCACCCTGGTCTATAAACTCTGCTTTTTGTAACAGTCCTTCTGCAACTCAGACTACAATTTCTGCTCTCTGCAACAATCCTTCTGCGCCCTAATCTCCAAACTCAGCCCAACTGCACTTCAGTGTCCAAACTCTGCTCTCTGTAAGATCCTTCTGAAACCCAGTCTCCAACCTCTGCTTTCTGCAATGGTCCTTCTGCACCCAAGCCTCTAACCTCTGTTCTCTACAACAGTTATTCTGCACCCCAGTCTCCAAACTCTGCTCTCTATAACAGTCCTTCTGTGCCGCAGTCTCCAACCTCTGTTCTCTGTAAGGGTCCTTCTGCACCCCAGTCTCCAACCACTGCTTTCTGTATCAGTCCTTTTGCACCACATTCTCCAAACTCTACTCTCTGTAACAGTTTTCTGCACCTCAGTCTGCAACCTCTGCTCTCTGCTATAGTACTTCTGCACCCCAGTCTCTAACTTCTGCTCTCTGCAACAATCCTTCTGCACCAGAGTCACAAAACTCTGCTTTCTGTATCAGTCCTTTTGCACCCCAGTCTCCAACCTCCGCTCTCTGTAACAGTCTTTCTGCACCTCAGTCTCCAACCTCTACTTTTCTCAGCAGTCCTTCTCCACTCTAGTCTCCAACCTCAGCTCTCAGTAACAGTCCTTCTGCACCTCAGTCTGAAAACTCTTCTTTCTGGAACGATCCTTCTGCATCTCAGTCTCAAACCTCTTCTCTGTGTAACTGTCCTTATTTACCTCAGTCTCCAAACTTTTGTCTCTGTGAGATCCTTTTGCAACCCACTCTTTAAACTCTGCTTTCTGTAACTATCTTTCTGCACCCCAGTCTCCAAGCACTGCTCTCTGTAAAAGGCCTTCTTCACCCCAATCTCCAACCTATGCTGTCTATAACAGGCCTTTTGACCCCAGTCTCCAAACTCTTCTCTCTTCAACTACCCTTCTGCACCACAGTCTCTAATCTCTGCTCTCTATAAAGATCCTTCTGCACCCCAGTCTCCAAAATCTGCTCTCTGCAACAATCCTTCTGCACCCCAGTCTCCAAAGTCTGCTCTCTGTAACAGTCTTTCTGCACCCCAGTCTCCAACTTCTGGTCTCTGCAACACTCCTTCAGCACCCAAGTCTCCAACATCTGCTTTCTGCAACAGTCCTTCTACACCCCAGTCTAGAACTTCTGCTCTCTGCAACAGTCCTTCTACACCCTAGTCTCGATACTCTGGTCGCCGCAACAATCCTTCTGCACCCCAGTCTCCAAACTCCGTTCTCTTCAACAGTTCTTCTGCACCTCAGTCTCCAACATCTGTTCTCTGTAAGCGTCCTTATGCACCCCAGAATCCAAACTCTGCTTTCTGTATCAGTAATTTTTCACCACAGTATCGAAAATTTGCCCACTATAAAAGTCCTTCTGCAACTCAGTAAGCAAACTCTGCTCTCTGCAACAGTCCTTCTGCACCTCAGTCTCCAACCTCTGCTCTCTGAAAGGGTCCTTTGGCACCCGAGTCTCCAACCTCTGCTTTCTTTATCAGTCCTTCTGCACCGCAGTAACCAACCTATGCTATCTGTAACAATCCTTCTGTACCTCGGTCTCCAATGTCTGCTCTCTGCAACGGTCCTTCTGCACCTCAGTCTCCAACCTCTTCTCTCTGTAACAGTGCTTCTGCACCTCAGTCTCCAAATTTTCTCTCCTTAATATCTTTCTGCAACCCAGTATTCAAACTCTGCTCTCTGTACAAATCTTTCTGCACCCCAGTCTCCAAACTCTGCTGTCTGTAACAGGCCTACTGCACCCCAGTGTCCGAACTCTGCTTTTTGTGTCAGTCCTTCTGCACCCCAGTCTCCAACCTCTGGTCTCTACAACGATCCTTCTGCACCCCAGTCTTCATCCTCTGTTCTCTACAACACTTCTTCTGAACCCCAGTCTCCAAACACTGCTCTCTGTAACAGAATATCTGTTCTGCAGTATCCAACCTCTGTTTACTTTAAAGGTCCTTCTGCACCCGAGTTTCCAACCTCTGTTTTCTGTATCAGTCCTTCTGCACCAAAGTCTCCAAACTCTGCTCTGTAACAGTCCTTCTCCACCACAGTCTGAAACCTCTGCACTCTGCAGTTGTCCTACTGCACCCAGTCTCCAACCTCTGCTCTCTGCAAAAGTCCTTCTGCACCCCAGTCTCCAACATCTGCTCTCTACAACAGTCTTTTTCCACCCCAGTCTGAACCCTATGCTCTCTGTAGCAGTACTTTGGTACTGCAGTTTCCAAACTTTTCTCTCTGTAACGGTCCATCTGCACCCCAATCTCCAACCTCTGCTTTCTCTATCAGTCCTTCTGCACTCAATCTCCAACCTGTGCTCTGAAACTGTCCTTCTGCATTTCATTCTCTAAAGTCTGCTAGCTGCAACAGTCTTTCGGAACCCCAAACTTCAAACTCTCCTCTCTGCAACAGTCCTACACCCAAGTCTCCAACCTCTGCACTCTGCAACAGTTCTTCTGAACCTCAGTCTCCAACCTCTTCTCTTTACAAATGTCTTTCTGCACCTCAGTCTTCAACATCTACTCTCTGTAACAGTCCTTCTGCACCTCAGTCGCCAACCTCTGCTCTCTGTAAGATCCATCTAAAAACCAGTTTCCAAACTCTGCTTTCTATAACAGTCCTTCTGCACCCCAGTCTCAAAAATCTGCAGTCTGTAAAACTCCTTCGGCACCCCAGTCTGCACCCTATGTTCTCTGCAACGATCCTTCTACACCCAAGTCTCCAACCTGTGCTCGCTGCAACACTTCTTCTGCACCCCAGTCCCCTATATCTGCTCTGTGCAACAGTTTTTTTAAACCTCATTATGAAAACTCTGCTCTCTGAAAGGATCTTTCTGGACCCCAGTTTCCAACCTCTGCTCTCTCTGACAGTCCTTCGGCACCTCAGTCACCAACCTCTGCTCTCTGTAAGATCCTTATGCCACTCAGTCTCCAAACTCTGCTGTGTGTTACATGTCTTCTGCTCCCCAGTCTCCAAGCTCTTCTCTTTGTAACAGGCCTTCTGCACCTCAGTATCTAACCTCTTCTCTCTGCAACAATCCTTTTGCACCCTATTCTCCAAACTCTGCTCTCTGCATCAGTCCTATTGCACACCAGTCTCCAACATCTGCTCTCTGTAAGATACTTCTGCACACCTGTCTCAAACCTCTGCTCTCTTTAACAGTTCTTCTGTACAGCAGTCTGTAACCTCTATTCTCTGTAACAGTCTTTCTGCACCACAGTCTCCAAACACTGCACTCTACACAGTCCTTCTGCACCCAGTCTCCAACCTCTCTTCTCTGCGACAGTCCTTCTGCACCTCAGTCTTAAAACTCTGCTCTCTGTAACAGTACTTCTGCACCTCAGTCTTCAACAACTGCTCTCTGCAACATTCCTTCTTCACCCCAGTCTCCAAACTCTGCTCTCTAGAACAGTCCTTCTATACACCAGTCTCCATAATCTACTCTTTGCAACGATCCTTCTGCATTCCAGTCTCCAAATTCTGCTCTCTGCAACAATCCTTCTGCACCTCAGTTTCAAAAATTTCCTCTCTGTAAGATCGTTCTGGTCCCCAGTCACCAATCTCTGCTCTCAGTATTAGTCCTTCTGCACCCCAGTCTCTAAACATTGCTCTCTGTAACAGTTTTTCTGCACCTCAGTCTTCAACAAATGCTCTCTGCAACAGTCCTGCTGCACCCCAGTCTCCAAAGACTGCTCTCTGCAACAATCGTTCTGCACCCAAGTCTCCAAACACTCCTCTCTTTAAGATTCTCCTGCACCCCAGTTTTCACACTCTGCTCTCTGTAACATTCCTTCTGCAACACAGTCTCCAACGTCTGCCCTCTGCAATGGTCCCTATGCACCCCAGTCTCCAACCTTGTTCTCTACAACAGTTCTGCTGTACCACAGTCTCTAACCTCTGCTCTCTGTAATTGTCCTTCTGCACCCCAGTATCCAAAATTGGCTTTCTGTATCAGTCCTTCTGCACCACCGTCTCAAACATCTGCTCTGTGTAACAGTCCTTCTGTACTGCAGTCTCCAAACTCTGCTCTCTGTGAAATTCCTTCTCCAACCCAGTCTCCAACCTCTACTTACTGCAACAGTCTTTCTGCATCCCAGTCTCCAAACTCTGCTCCCTGTAGCAGCCTTTCTGCACCTCAGTCTTCAACCTCTGCTCTCTGCAACAGTCCTTCTACACCCCAGTTGCCAAACTCTGCTCTCTGGAAGGATCATTCTGCACCCCAGTCCCCAACGTCTGCTCTATGAACAGTCCTTCTGCACCCTAGTCTTTAAACTATGCTCTCTGTAAGACCCTTCTGCACCCCAGTCTTCAAACACTGCTTTCTGTATCAGTCCTTCTGCACCACAGTCTCCAACGTCTGCTCTCTGCTACAGTCTTACTGAACCCCAGTCTTCATCATCTAATTTCTGTAACAGTCCTTCTGTACTGCAGACTCCAACCTCTGCTCTCTGTAATGGTCCTCCTGTACCCCAGTCTCCAAACTCTGCTTTCTGTATCATTTCTTCTGCACCCCTGTCTCAATCGTCTGCTCTCTGTAACAGTCATTCTGCACTTCAGTCTTTAACTTCTGCTCTCTGCAATAGTCCTTCTGCACCCAAAATTCCAACTTCTGCTCTATGAAACAGTCCTCCTGCACCTCAATATCCAAACTCTGTTCTCTGTAACAATCCTTCTGCACCCCAGTCTCCAAATTCTGCTCTCTGCAAAGGTCTTTCTTCACCCCACTCTCCAACCTCTGTTCGCTGTAATATGCTTCTTTACCCCAGTGTCCAAACTCTACTCTCAGTAACAGTTCTTCTGCACTGCAGTCTCCAAACTCTGCTTTCTGTAACAATCCTTCTGCACCTCAGTCTCCAAACTCTGCTTTCTGCAAAGGTCCTTCTGAAACCCTGTCTTAAACCTCTGTTCTTGCAACAGTCCTTCCGCTCCCCAGTCTCCAATCTCTGCTCTTTGTAAAAGTCTTTTTGCACCCCAGTCTCCAATCTCAGCTCTCTGTAAGGGTCCTTCGGCAACCCAGTCTCCATTCTCTGCTTTCTTACCAGTCGTGCACCCCAGTCTCCAAACTCTGCTCTCTGCAACAATCCTTCTGCAACCCAGTCTCCTACGTGTGCTCTCTACAACAGTCCTTCTGCACTTAAGTCTCCAACCTCTGCTCTCTGTAAGATCCTTCTGCACCCCAGTCTCCAACCTCTGCTATCTTCAACGGTCCTTCTGCACCTCAGTCGCAAACCTCTGTTCTCTGCAACAATCCTTCTGCACCCCAGTCTCCAACCTGTGCTCTCTGTAACAGTCCTTCTGCACCTCAGTCTCCAATCTCTGCTCTCTGCAACAATTCTTCTGCACCCCAGTCTCCTACGTCTGCTCTCTACAACAGTCCTTTTGCACCCCAGTCTCCAACCTCTGCTCTCTGTAACAGTTCTTCTGCACCGCCATCCCCAACCTCTGCTCTCTTTAGTGGTCCTACTGCACCCCAGTCTTTAAATTCTGCTTTCTGTATCAGTCTTTCTGCACCGCAGTCTCCAATCTCTGCTCTCTGTAACAGTCCCTCTGCACCTCAGTCTTCAACCTCTGCTCTCTGCAATTGACTTTCTGCACCTCAGTATCCAACCTCTACTCTCTGTAACAGTCCTTATGCATCTCAGTCTTCAAACTCTACACTCTGGAAGATAGTTTTGCAAACCAATCTCCAAAATCTGCTCTCTGTAACAGTCCTTCTGCACCCCTTCTCAACACTCTGCTCTCTGTAACAGGCTTTCTGCACCCCAGTCTCCAACATCTCCTCTCTGGAACAGTACTTCTGCACACAAATCTCCAACCTCTGCTCTCTGCAACAGTCCTTCTGCAACCCAGTCTTCAACATCTGCTCTCTGCATTAGTCCTTCTGCACCTCAACTGAAAATTCTGCTCTCTTCCACCATCTTTCTGCACCCCAGTCTTCAACCTCTATTCTCTGCAAAAGTCCTTCTGCATTCCAGTCTCCAAACTCTGCTCTCTGTAACAGTCTTTCTGCACCTAAGTCTCCAAATTCTGCTCTCTGCAAGAGTCCTTCTGAAACCCAGTCTCCAACCTCTTCTGTCTGCAACAATAATTCTGCACTCCAATCTCCAACATCTGCTTTCTGTATCAGTCCTGCACCCCAGTCTCCAAAATCTGCTCTCTGAATCAGTTCTTCTTCACCTCAGTCTTTAACCTCTGCTCTTTGTAACAGTCTTTCTGCATACAAGTCTCCAGTCTCTGCTCTCTGCAACGATCCTTCTTCACCCCAGTGTCCAAACTCTTTTCTCTGTAACAGTCCTTCTGCACCACAGTCTTTAACCTCTGCTCTCTGCAACAGTCCTTCTGCACCCCAGTCTCCAACCTCTGCTCTCTGCAACACTCCTTCTACACTCCAGTCTCAAACATCTGCTCCCTGTAAGATCCTTCTGCACACCTGTATTCAACCTCTGATCTCTGTAATGGTTTTTCTTCATCCCCGTCTCTAAACTCTGCTTTCTGTATCAGTCCTTCTGCACCACAGGCTTCAACTTCTGCTCTCTGTAACAAAACTCTTTCTGCACGCCAGTTTAAAAATCTGCACTCTGCAACATTACTTCTGTACCCTAGTCTCCAACCTCTGCTCTCTGTATCAGTCCTTCTGCACCCAAGTCTCCAAACTCTACTCTGTGTAACAGTTCTTCTGCACCTCAGTCTCCAACTTATGCTCTTTATAACAATCCTTCTGCAAATCAGTCTCCAACCTCTTCTCTCAGCAATGGTCCTAATGCACCCCAGTCTCAAACTGCTGTTCTCTGCAACAGTCTTTCTGCGCCACAGTCTACAACATCTGCTCTCTGTAATAGTCCTTCTGTACTGCAGTCTCCAACCTCTGCTCTCTGTAACAGGCCTTCTCCACCCCAGTCTCCAAAATCTGCTCTCTGCAACAGTCTTTCTGCACCAAGTTTCCATACTTCGCTCGCTGTATGATGCTTCTGCACCCCAGTCTCCCAACTCTGCCCTCTGTATCAGTCCTTCTGCACACCAGTCTCCAATCTCTGCTCTCTGCAACAGTACTTAAGCACCTCAGTCTCCACACTCTGCTCTTTATGATGCTTCTCCACCCCAGTCTACAACCTCTGCTCTCGGAAACAGTCCATCTACACATTAGTCTCCATAATCTGCTATACAACAGTCCTTCTGCACACCAGTCTCAAAACTATGCTCTCTGTAAGATAATTCTGCACACCTGTCTCCAACCTCTGCTTTATGCAACAGTCCTTCTGCACCCCAGTCTCCAAAGTCTGCTCTCTGGAGATGTCCTTCTACAACCCAGTCTACAAACTCTGCTCTCTGCAACAGTCCTTCTACAACCCAGTCTCCATACTCTGGTCACCCCAATAATCCTTCTGCACCCCAGTCTCGAACCCATGCTCTCTGTAACAGTCCTTCTGTACCATAGTCTCCAAACTCTTTTCTCCGTATGTGTCCTTATGTACTCCAGTATCCAACCTCTGCTTTCTGTATCAGTCGTTTTGAACCACAGTCTCCAAACTATGCCCTCTGTATCAGTCCTTCTGCAACTCAGACTGCAACCTCTGCTTTCAGAAACAGTCCTCTTGAACTCCAGTCTCCATCCTCTGCTCTCTGCAACAGTCCTTTTGCAAACCAGTCTCCAACATCTGTTCTCTAAACAGTTCTTCACCACCCCAGTCTCCAAACTCTTTTCTTTTTAACAGTCCTTCTCTACTGCAGTCTCCAACCACTACTCTCTGTAAGGGTCCTTCTGCACACGAGTCTCCAAGCTCTGCTTTCTGTATCAGTCCTTCTGCACCCGAATCTCCAACGTTTGTTCTGTGTAACTGTCCTTCTGCACCTTAGTTTCCAACCTCTGCTCTCTGCTACATTTCTTTTCACCCCAATCTCAAACCTCTACTCTCTGCAACAGTCCTTCTACACCCAAGTCTAAAACCTCTACTCTCTGCAACAGTCCTTCTGCACCCCAGTCTCCAAACTCTTCTCTTTGTAGCAGTCCTTCTGCACCTCAGTCTTCTACCTCTACTCTCTGTAACAGTGTTTCTGCACACCAGTCTCCAACCTCTGCTCTCTGTAACAGTCCTTCTGCACACGAGTCTCCAATCTCTGCTCTCTGCAATGATCCTTCTTCACCCCAGTGTCCAAACTCTGCTCGCTGTAACAGTCCTTCTGCACCACAGTCTTTAACCTCTGATCTCTGCAAAAATACTTGTGTACCCCAGTCTCCAACCTCTGCTCTCTGCAACACTCCTTCTACAACACAGTCTCAAAACTCTGCTCTCTGTAAGATCCTTCTGCACACTTCTATCCAACCTCTGATCTCTGTAAAGGTCCTTCTTCATCCCCGTTTCCAAACTCTGCTTTCTATATCAGTCCTTCTGCACCACAGGCTTCATCCTCTGCTCTCTGTAACAGTCCTTCAGCACCCCGTCTTCAACCTCTGCTCTCTGCAACAGTCCTTCTGCACGCCAGTTTAAAACTCTGCACTCTGCAAAATTCTTTCTGTACCCCAGTATCCAACCTCTGCTCTCTGTATCAGTCCTTCTGCACCCAATTCTCCAAACTCTACTCTCTGTAACAGTCCTTCAGCACCTCAGTCTCCAACCTATGCTCTCTGTAACAATCCTTCTGCACATCAGTCTCCAACCTCTTCTCTCAGCAACGGTTTTTATGCACCCCAGTCTCCAAGTTCTGTTCTCTGCAACAGTCCTTCTGCACCGCAGTCTGCAACATCTGCTCTCTGTAACAGTCCTTCTGTACTGCAGTCTCCAACCTCTGATCTCTGTAACAGGCCTTCTGCACCCAAGTCTCCAAAATCTGGTCTCTTTAACAGTCCTTCTGCACCCCAGTCTCAAACCTCTGCTCTCGGCAACAGTCTTTCTGCACCAAGTTTCCATAGGTCGCTCGATGTATGATGATTCTGCACCCCAATCTCCCAACTCTGCCCTCTGTATCAGTCCTTCTGCACCCCAGTCTTCAATCTCTGCTCTCTGCAACAGTGCTTCAGCACCTCAGTCTCCAAACTCTGCTCTTTTTATGATGCTTCTGCACCCCAGTCTACAACCTCTGCTCTCGGAAACAGTCCATCTGCAACTTAGTCTCCATAATCTGCTATGCAACAGTCCTTTTGCACCCCATTCTCTAACCTATGCTCTCTGTAAGATAATTCTGCACACCTGACTCCAACCTCTGCTCTCTGTAACAGTCCTTCTGTAATGCAGTCTCCAACCTTTGCTTTATGCAACAGTCCTTCTGCACCCCAGTCTTCAAAGTCTGATCTCTGCTAATAGGATGGCATCAAATTAAGAAGGTTCTGCACAGCAAAGAAGACAATTAGAATATGAAGAGAGAACCTACGGAAAGGGAGAAAATCTTTATGACGTGCTCTTCTAAAAGAGGATGAATATTCAGAATATTAATAAAGAACTCAATAAACTTAACATCAAACCCACAATTATTAAATAACCCAATTATCAAATAACCCAATAACCAAAACGGAAACTAAATGAACTAAACAGACACGTCTTAGAAGAAAATATGTGAGTGGCCTACAAATATATGAAAATACTTGCAAGTCAAGACTACCCTGAGATTTCATCTCACTTCAGTGACAAAGGCAACCACCAAGAATACAAACAAAAATGAGTGTGACAAGGAGAGAAATGGAGAGAAAGGAGCACTCTCACCCTGTTGATGGGTATGTAAATCAGCACAACTACCATGGAAATCGGGATGGAGGCTCCTCAGGAGTAGCCATGGACCACCCTGCGAACCAGCTGTACCTCTGCTTGGTATTTATCACAGCGGATCGAAGTCATCATACTATAATGACACATACATGCCCATGAACCAGCCGAGGTGACATCAGTGGACGAATGAATAAATAACATCTGGTATATGCACACTGGAATTTCATTCAGCCATAAAGAATAACGAAATTATGCCATGCCTTTATCAGTTTCCAGAGAGAAAATATTTCTGATGATCTGAACCTGACTTGAAGGAGGAATATAATGCTAGAACCTATCATTTTCTTTCTGTAAGACTCCCACTTTAGTCAGTAACAGCAGTCTGTAGTCATGTTGTAGTGTTCATTCCCACCCTGAAGGTCGATGGTGTTATTCCAAAGCTCAGTTTTGCATAGACATTTGATTTCAGGCCACGATAACATAAAGTCTCTGTTGGGTCATTGCACACCAGGAATTATCAGGTCTCCTTTCCCATGGGCTGTGACATCATCAACATATTCAATTCCCTCACGTCAGACATCCAACCTACCTCCTCAGATCTGTTATCTAGAACCATCTCTGATGTAAACCACTATTGTTGTCAGTGCCACCGTGGTCAGGTAGAGATGAAGAACGACTCTTGATGTCTTAGGGTAGAGGAAGTTGACACAGAAAAAAGTTATGAAATGGTTGGGAGATCTGGAAGAAAAAAGGAAAATAGGGCAGGTGACACCACCCCATATATGGAAACCCTAGCTTCCCTTGAAATAGACGCTCATTCCACGCTACTTTGACCCACATTCAGGAACAGCTGTCTCAAAGCCTGCACACACAGCTCCTGGCACCAAGGAGATTAGTTCCTGCCTCTACAGGGCTGGTTTGCTGCTGCTGCTATGGGATCCAAAACAACCCACTTTCTTCCTTTCCTTTCTTCCTCTCTGCCTACTGTTTGGCTGATCTTGACAGAACCTCTTAAAATGGAGGCCTGAAGTCGAGGGAGTGTGGGAAACGAGGTTCTCGTACTTTCTGTCCCTCTGGTGTGGGGAGAACACAGAAGAACGGAGATGGTGCTGAACACCCACACAAGGTGTCCGACACACTTGAACCTGAAAGTGGAAAAAGGGTGTTTGTGAAAAGAGTGGAGAGAAAGGAGATTTTAAAAGCGAAAGTTGGAGTTAAAGCTCCAGATACAGACTCTCTAACCAGGTGCCTACAAGTCCCTGGGAGACATCTTTTTTCAGATGACTGTATACTCCAGTTTGAAGATTGGTCTAGACTTTGATCATGCAAAGGGATGCACACCCTCCAGCCAGCTTCCTCAGGGCACTCTGGACCTCGTTGCTTCTCAGGCTGTGAATGACGGGGCACAACAGGGGGCTCACCACACAGAAGACCACAGAGACCAGGGTGTCCATGTCCAGCCTTCTCTAGGCCTGTCATAGTGGAATTTGGCTGTTCCATAGAAGACCACCAAGACAGTGAGAAGGAATGCACAGGTGGAGAAGGCCTACCTCCTGCCCTGGGCAGAGGGAATCCCCAGGATGGCCGCCATGATGAGTGCATAAGAGCCTGCAGTAAAGAGGCAGGTGCTCAAGCCCATGGTGGCACTGACAATGTAGAGCCCAGACTCGTTGACAGAGGTGTCTTAGCAGGACAGCTTCAGGAGCAATGGGGTATAACAGAGAAAGTGGCTGAATTGGTGGGACCCACACAGACTTAGTGTGTTGGCCAGCACTGTGTGTATGACCAAATTCACCAGCCCACACAGCCAGGACCCAGTCACCAGGCCAACACAGACCTTCAAACTCATGATGAATGGGTACTGAGGAGGACGGCAGGTGGCCACACAGCAGTCATACTGGCCACACAGCGAGTAAGAAGTCTTCTGTGCCAGCACTTGTCACCAAGAAGAAGATCTGGGAAAGGCAGCCCTCATAAGAAATGGCCTTCTTTTCCCAGAAGAAGTTCACCAGCAGTACTGGGAGGGTGGTGGATGTGTACCAGACGTCCAAGAAGCTCAAATTGCTGAGGAAAAAGTACATTGGAGTGTGGAGAGCAGGACTGACCCTTTTGGCCACTATTATGAGCATGTTCCCCAGGAGAGTGGTCAGGTTAATGACCAGAAAGAGCAGAAAGAACCAGCCCTGTAGGTTGGAGTGGTTGGAAAATCCAAAGAAGATGAATTCAGTGACAAATGATTGATTGCTCATTTCCAATGTTGTCATAGCTACAAAACAGAGAAAAAAAGACCATGAAGAGAATGGACTGACATATTGCCATCCTAGTGTCTGTTGTATTCTGCTGCCTTTCCTATCCTCTACTATCCTCCCTCCCCTCCCCTCCCCTCCCCTCTTCTCTCTCTACCCCCTCTACTGCAATTCATTCCTCCCCCTTGTATTATTTTTCCCTTTCCCCTCACTTCCTCTTGTATGTAATTTTGTATAAACCTGAGGGTCTCGTTCCATTTCCATGCTATTTCCCTTCTCTCTCCCTTTCCCTCCCACCTCTCAACCCTGTTTAATGATGGTCTTCTTCTTGTGCTCTTCTTCCCTAGTCATGTGAATCTGCAATCTGTATAAGAGGCAATATGGGAGTGCATAACCCACTTGAATCAAAATGTGAAATATGATATATCAAGAAATATGTAATGGAGGGGTAAGACAAGATAATACAAATGGAAGAAATGATTTACAGTAGAAGGGGTAGAGAGAAAAGGGGAGGGGAGGGGGGATAGTAGAGAATAGGACTGACAGCAGAATACATCAGACACTAGAAAGGCAATATGTCAATCAATGGAAGGGTAACTGATGTGATACAGCAATCTGTATACGGGGTAAAGTTGGGAGTTCATAACCCGCTTGAATCAAACTGTGAAATATGATGTATTAAGAACTGTGTAAGGTTTTGAACGACCAACAATAAAAAAAAAAAAGAGAATGGACTGAGAGCATCCCAAACAGGCTTGTTAATCTGCAGCAACATGGCAAATAATATTGTATACAGAGATGCCTGGACTCTGCACAGAGACGTGTAGGAGTGACTTTAGAGAGAGCATAACTTCTCACAGACTTTTGCATGGGTGCTCTTCTTTAAGAATAAATGGAGACTTGGTCAAAATGCACAACCAGCTATCAACCCCTGTGTCTCATTGAATCTGCAATATCTCCCTCCTAAAACTGTGTTTCACTGTGATGAATTCTTTTTTGTATGTCTGTTATTTCAAGTAATAAGTTTTCATTGTGGAAAAATGAAGAAAATGTAGAAAGTTATTCAGAAGAATAGAACAGGTCACAAAATCAAAGCTCTGTTTGCATTCATCCCATTCTAACTCTATCTATCTTTAAAATATCCAAAGCAAAATTTCCCGATATTGTTGTACTCTATTTAGTTGTTTGCCTTGTAATCTTAATTTCCTAACATGAAATTAAGTTAATATCTCCCTTTTTATTGAACATAGAAACCTTCCATTCCATTTACTATCATAAATATTGGAATAGAAGCTTTCATGCATATGTATCTGTGATCATCTCTGATTATTTCTTAAAAGTAAAATTATAAGTCACCTGCTCTTAAACACATTGATCTATTTTTTTCAGTAGAAACTTTTTTTATTTTATTTATCTATGTATTTATTTATGTATTTATTTATTTTTTTATTGTTGGTCGTTCAAAACTATACACAGTTCTTAATACATCATATTTCACAGTTTGATTCAAGCGGGTTATGAACTCCCAACTTTACCCCGTATACAGATTGCTGTGTCACATCAGTTACCCTTCCATTTATTGACATATTGCCTTTCTAGTGTCTGATGTATTCTGCTGTCAGTCCTATTCTCTACTATCCCCCCTCCCTCCCCTCCCCTCCCCTTTTCTCTCTCTACCCCTTCTACTGTAAATCATTTCTTCCATTTGTATTATCTTGTCTTACCCCTCCATTACATAGTTCTTGATATATCATATTTCACATTTTTATTCAAGTGGGTTATGCACTCCCATTTTACCCCTTATACAGCTTGCAGAATCACATCAGTTACACTTCCATTGCTTTACATATTGCCATCCTAGTGTCTGTTGTATTCTGCTGCCTTTCCTATCCTCTACTATCCCCCCTCCCCTCCCCTCCCCTCCCCTCTTCTCTCTCTACCCCCCTCCTGTAATTCATTCCTCCTCCTTGTATTATTTTTCCTTTCCCCTCACTTCCTCTTGTATGTAATTTTGTATAACCCTGAGGGTCTCGTTCCATTTCCATGCAATTTCCCTTCTCTCTCCCTTTCCCTCCCCACCTCTCAACCCTGTTTAATGATGGTCTTCTTCTCGTGCTCTTCTTCCCTAGTCTGTTCTTAATTACTCTCCTTATATCAAAAAAGACATCTGGCATTTGTTTTTTAGGGCTTGGCTAGTTTCGCTTAGCATAGTCTGCTCTAATGCCATCCATTTCCCTCCAAATTCTATGACTTTGTCATTTCTTAATGCAGAGTAATACTCCATTGTGTATAAATGCCACATTTTTTTATCCATTCGTCTATTGAAGGGCATCTAGGTTGGTTCCACAGTCTTGCTATTGTGAATTGTGCTGCTATGAACATCGATGTAGCAGTGTCCCTGTAGCATGCTCTTTTTAGGTCTGTAGGGAATAGACCGAGAAGGGGAATAGCTGGGTCAAATGGTGGTTCCATTCCCAGATTTCCAAGAAATCTCCATACTGCTTTCCAAATTGGCTGCACCAATTTGCAGTCCCACCAACAATGTACAAGTGTACCCTTTTCCCCACATCCTCGCCAGCACTTATTGTTGTTTGACTTCATAATGGCTGCCAATCTTATTGGAGTGAGATGGTATCTTAGGGTGGTTTTGATTTGCATCTCTCTGACTGCTAGAGATGGTGAGCATTTTTCATGTACTTGTTGATTGATTGTATGTCCTCCTCTGAGAAGTGTCTGTTCAAGTCCTTGGCCCATTTGTTGATGGGATTATTTGTTATCTTATTGTCTAATTTTCTGAGTTCTTTATATACTCTGGATATTAGGGCTCTATCTGAAGTGTGAGGAGTAAAGATTTGTTCCCATGATGTAGGCTCCCTATTTACCTCTCTTATTGTTTCTTTTGCTGAAAAAAAAATTTAGTTTGAGTAAGTCCCATTTGTTGATTCTAGATGTTAACTCTTGTGCTATGGGTGTCCTATTGAGGAATTTGGAGCCCAACCCCACAGCATGTAGGTCGTAGCCAACTTTCTCTTCTATCAGATGCTGATCCATTTTGAGTTTACTTTTGTGCATGGCGAGAGAAAGGGATTCAGTTTCATTTTTTTGCATATAGATTTCAAGCTTTCTCAGCACCATTTGTTGAAGATGCTATCCTTCCTCCATTGCATGCTTTTAGCCCCTTTATCAAATATAAGAAAGTTGTAGTTTTGTGGGTTGGTTTCTGTGTCCTCTATTTTGTACCATTGGTCCACCCGCCTGTTTTGGTACCAGTACCATGCTGTTTTTGTTACTATTGCTCTGTAGTATAGTTTGAAATCTGGAATCGCTATACCACCAAATTCACACTTCCTGCTTAGTATTGTTTTTGCTATTCTGGGTCTTTTATTCTTCCATATAAATTTCATGATTGCTTTCTCTATTTCTACAAGAAATTCCATTGGGATTTTGATTGGCATTGCATTAAACCTATAGAGAACTTTTGGTAATATCGCCATTTTGATGATGTTAGTTCTGCCTATCCATGAACAGGGTATATTTTTCCATCTTCTAAGGTCTTCTTCAATTTCTCTTTTTAGTGTTCTGTAGATTTCATTGTATAAGTCTTTCACCTCTTTTGTTAGGTTGATTCCCAAGTATTTTATTCTTTTTGAGGATATTGTGAACGGAGTGATTGTCCTCGTGTCCATTTCTGAGGATTTGTCGCTGATATACAGGAATGCCTTTGATTTATGCGTGTTGATTTTATAACCTGCCACTTTGCTGAATTCATTTATTAGCTCTAACAGTTTCTTTGTAGACCCTATTGGGTCTGCTAGGTATAGAATCATGTCATCTGCTAATAGTGATAATTTAAGTTCTTCTTTTCCTATTTTTATGCCTTTAATTTCTTTCGTCTGTCTAATTGCTCTGGCCAGTGTTTCGAGAACTATGTTGAACAGAAGTGGTGAGAGAGGGCATCCCTGTCTTGTTCCAGATTTTAGAGGGAATGCCTTCAATTTTTCTCCATTGAGAATGATGCTAGCTTGAGGCTTAGCATAAATTGCTTTTACAATGTTGAGGTATGTTCCTGTTATCCCTAGTTCTTCGAGAGTTTTGAACATAAACCGATGCTGTACTTTGTAGAATGCTTTTTCTGCATCTATCGAGATAATCATATGGTTCTTATTTTTAAGTCTATTGATGTGGTGAATAACATTTATTGATTTCCGTATATTGAACCAGCCTTGCATACCAGGGATGAATCCTACTTGATCATGGTGCACAATTTTTTTGATATGTTTTTGTATCCGATTTGCCAGAATTTTATTGAGGATTTTTGCATCTAGGTTCATTAGAGATATTGGTCTGTAGTTTTCTTTCTTTGAAGTGTCTTTGTCTGGTTTCGGAATCAGGGTGATGATGGCCTCGTAGAATGAATTTGGAAGTTCTCCCTCTTTTTCTATTTCCTGAAATAGCTTGAAAAGTATTGGTATTAGTTCCTCTTTAAAGGTTTTGTAAACTCTGCTGTATACCCATCCGGTCCTGGGCTTTTCTTAGATGGTAATCTTTTGATGGTTTCTTCTATTTCCTCAATTGATATTGGTCTGTTTAGGTTGTCTATATCCTCCTGACTCAATCTGGGCAGATTATATGACTTAAGAAATTTATCGATGCCTTCACTATCTTCTATTTTATTGGAGTATAAGGATTCAAAATAGTTTCTGATTATCTTCTGTATTTCTGAAGTGTCTGTCGTGATCTTGCCTTTTTCATTCCTTATGCTAGTAATTCGAGTTCTCTCTCTTCTTCTCTTCACTAGGATGGCTAGGGGTCTGTCAATTTTATTTATCTTTTCAAAGAACCAACTTTTCGTTTTCTCAATTTTTTCAATTGTTTCTTTTGTTTCAATTTCATTAATTTCAGCTCTGATTTTAATTATTTCTTGCCTTCTACTTCTTTTGCTGTTGTTTTGCTCTTGTTTTTCTAGGATTTTGAGATGAAGTATGAGATCATTTATTTGTTGTTTTTTTCTTTTTATAAGGAATGAACTCCAAGCAATGAATTTTCATCATAAAACTGCTTTCAATGTGTCCCATAGATTCCGATATGTTGTGTCTGTGTTTTCATTAAACTCTAAGAATTTTTTAATTTCCTCCTTGATGTCTTCTAAAACCCATTGATCATTCAGTAACCTATTGTTCATTCTCCAAGTGATGCATGATTTTTCCTTGCTTCTTTTATCGTTGATTTTTAGTTTCATTCCATTATGATCAGATAAGATGCATGGTATTATCTCCGCTCCTTTATATTGTCTAAGAGTTGCCCTGTGACATAATATATGATCTATTTTTGAGAAGGCTCCATGTGCTGCTGAGAAAAAAGTGTAGCTGCTTGATGTTGGGTGGTATATTCTATATATGTCAATTAAGTCTAGGTTGTTAATTGTGTTATTGAGTTCTATAGTTTCCTTATTCAACTTTTGTTTGGAAGATCTGTCCAGTGGTGAGAGAGGTGTGTTGAAGTCTCCCGTGATTATTGTATGGTGGTCTATTAGACTCTTGAACTTGAGAAGAGTTTGCTTGATGAACACAGCAGCACTGCTGTTTGGGGCATATATATTTATGATTGTTATGTCTTGTTGGTGTATGGTTCCCTTGAGCAGTATGTAGTGTCCTTCTTTATCCCTTTTGATTAACTTTGGTTTGAAATATATTTTATTTGATATGAGTATGGACACTCCTGCTTGATTCTGCAGTCCATATGAGTGATATGATTTTTCCCAACCTTTCACCTTCAGTCTATGTATATTCTTTCCTATCAAATGCGTCTCCTGTAGGCAGCATATTGTTGGGTCTTGTTTTGTGATGCATTCAACTAGCCTGTGTCTCTTAATTGGTGAGATTAAGCCATTAACATTTAGGGTTATTATTGAGATATGGTTTGTTCTTCCAGCCATATTTGTTTATTAATGCTGCTAAACCTGATTTGTTTTCCTCTTTGATTATTTCCCCCCCTTTACTGTCCTACTTCCCACTGTTGGTTTTCATTGTTGTTTTCCCTTTCCTCTTCCTGTAGTGTTTTGCCAAGGATTTTTTGAAGAGATGGTTTTCTAGCTGTAAATTCTTTTAACTTTTGTTTATCATGTAATGTTTTAATTTCATCTTCCATCCTGAAGCTTAATTTCGCTGGATACACGATTCTTGGTTGGAACCCATTTTCTTTTAGCGTTTGAAATATGTTATTCCAGGATCTTCTAGCTTTTAGAGTCTGTGTTGAGAGATCAGCTGTTATCCTGATTGGTTTACCCCTAAATGTAATCTGCTTTCTTTCTCTTGTAGCTTTTAAAATTCTCTCCTTATTCTGTATGTTGGACATCTTCATTATAATGTGTCTAGGTGTGGATCTCTTATGATTTTGCACATTCGGTGTCCTGTAGGCTTCTAGGATTTGGGGTTCTGTCTCATTCTTCAAGTCTGGGAAGTTTTCTCATATTATTTCACTGAATAAATTGTCTATTCTTTTGGTTTGTAGCTCTGTGCCTTCCTGTATCCCAATGACTCTTAAGTTTGGTCTATTGACATTATCCCATATTTCTTGGATGTTCTGCTCATGGTTTCTTAGCAGACTTGCTAAGCTGTATATGTTCTTTTCAAGTTGAAATACTCTGTCTTTATTGTCTGATGTTCTATCTTCTAAGTGATCCACTCTGCTGGTAGTATTCTCAATTGAGTTTTTAAGTTGGTTTATTGCTTCCTGCATATCTAGGATTTCTATTTGTTTGTTTTTTATTTCCTCTATCTCCCTGTGAAATTGATCTTTTACTTCCTGGATTTGTTTATGTAGTTCCTTGTCAATGTGATCTTTCATTGTCTGATTTTGCTGTCTCATGTCTTCCTTGAGACTCCAGATCATCTGAAGCATGTATATCCTGACCTCTCTGTCTGACATTCCATCTGTTGCAGCTAATACCTCTTCTAGAGTTGAGTTGACCTGCATTGCCTGTGGTCCTTTCTTTCCTTGTCTTTTCATACTGCTGGCGTTTCTTTCTGCTTGGTGAAACTGTTGTGTTTTTGAAATTTTCCCTCTATTTATTTATATTGCTCTTGTATAGTTGAAAAGTCTCCCTTGCAGGACAGGTGGTGGCTGTGATCCTCCACCAATTGGTGCGATCTGTCTACCACACTTGTGGTATCTAGGTCTGCTCTGCTGGCTGGTCGAAGGTCCCTCTACTCAGCAGGCGCGAGGGGCACCTCTGTCTCTCCGCAGGTTGCTGGGCCTAACCTCCCGATGGGTCCCCGGTATGCCTACCTTACAGGCACTGGGGGTGGGGCCGGCTCCGGCCTGCAACAAGCCGCTGGGCCTGATCTGCCAGTGGTCACAGACCCGCCTACCTTGTAGGCACAGGGGGAGGGGACTGTCCTTCCCCTCAGCAGGCTGCTAGGCCTGATCTGCAGGTGGTCACAGTCCCGCCTACCTTGTAGGCACAGGGGGAGGGGACGGTTCTGCCCCTCAGAAGGCCACTGGTGGGTTGCAGGACTGCCTTCCCTGCAGGCGCGTGTGTCAGCTCTGTGTCTCCGCAGGTTGCTGGGCCTGACCTGCCCGTGGTTCCAGGTTCTCCTACCTTGCAGGCACTGGGAGTGGGGCCGGCTCCGCCCCTCAACAAGCCGCTGGGCCTGATCTGCCAGTGGCAACAGTCCTGCCTACCTTGCAGGCACTTGGGGAGGGGACGGTCCTGCCCCTCAGCAGGCTGCTAGGCCTGATCTGCCAGTGGTCACAGTGCCGCCTACCTTGCAGGCACTGGGGGAGGGGACGGTCCTGCCCCACAGAAGGCCGCTGGTGGGTCGCAGGACCGCGATCCCTGCAGGCACGTTTGTCAGCTCTGTCTCTTCGCAGGTTGCTGGGGGAAACTTTTATTTTTTTAAGTTTTATAAGATACAAGAAATTTTGACAAATGATATATACTTAGGTATTTTTCTTCTTTTGTATTATAAGATTTGCCTCACCAAACATTACATTTCCTGAAAAAAAAAAGATTGATACAATTATTGATTTTCTATCATGTTACCCATGCTAATCTGCGATCCATTGTTTTGAACTAAAATTTCTGTTTCTTTTTCAATATTAAATGAAAAATATTATAGTAAAACAGTAGGCACTTGGTCCAGATAGATGCTGATTAAAATCCACCTGTTGTTTACTAGATGTTGTTTGTAAAAAGTCAGCTCATCTCTATTCCTCAGTTTGTTCCTTGCTTAGGATATTAATGATGTCTATTTCACAACTGCTGAAAAAAGTTTTGAGATAATATAAGCTATGTTTCTGGCACATTACATTTACTCAATGCCTTTTATCAAGTTAGAAAATATCTATCCATTTTTTACTAGTATTTTTTTTTTGGTGTATGTGTGCTGGGTTTGGAATTCAGAGCCTTATGCATACTAAGCATGCACTCTACCACTGGACTTTGCCCCTAGTTTCATTTAGTTATACTTTTTATCATAAATTGATACTGAATTTTCTTATTTTCTTTGCATCTATTGAAATGATATATATTTTTTCTTATTTAGTCTGTTACTATGGAAATTCGGTTGATTGCATTTTTGAATATTGGACCAGCCTTGCATTCTGGGATTGATCTCAATTGACTGTAATGTTATCCTTATTCTATATGGCTGAGTTCAGTTGTTAATATTGTTCCCTGCTTGCTTTTGTGTATTCTATTTTCGCTGTTCTCCAGAGATAATCTATTTCTTGAAGAATTCTCACCTGTATTCTACTGTTATTTTCAGTCAATGCATTTAGTGGACTAGTGGGAAACAGAGAAGGGATTTCTGATGTTTCCAGGAAGCTCTGCCTTAGGTACTGTAAACTCAGTCACAGGGATATGGCCTTCACAGTGACCCACTTTCTAGCAATATGGCTGAGCCTAGTTCTTATTCCTTCCGACGTTATACATTTCGGCCTGTTTCTTTCCATAGCTGCAAAGGTTTTCCTTTGAGTGTCCTAATGTAACAATTTCTGTTACTCTTGCCCCTGAAGATTACAGCTTTTGTTCTATGGAAAAAAATCAGAAAATGGGTCTGGGAGGAGTTTTGGCTGCTGTTGCGGCTCTTTGTCCCTCCACCTATCAAAGAAATGATACCGTTAAAGACACTTTCTCAGAATACTTCCCTATCTTCCTGGGAGCATTTGGTGGAATCCATGGAGAATAAGAAAAAATACAAACATCTTATGTCTATAGTCCTCAGGGTCTTTATGCTCTTAAACCAGTCTATACTTAGTCTTTAGCAATCCATTAACTATTTTTTATTTGAGTTTTTTATAAATAAACTCCTATGTATCCAGTGGGTTCTCCATAGTTGAAGTCTATACACTTACTTTTCAAAAATATTTACTAATTTCTAATTAAGTTAAATATGTAGTTATTCTATTCAACACAATCTCATTCCTAGCATATTTCCAAGGAAATTAATGCACAGTTCACAAAAATTCTTGTGTAAAAATTCATAATAACTCAAACAAATATTATGCCTTCAGCAGAAGGACAGAAGACAAATCACGGTTTATCATGCAGTGGAATAATTCAGTTACTTTAGAAAAACAAATACTGGAACATTAATAACATTGACAAATCTAAAAAAAATGTTCTGGGTGAAAGAAGCCAGATACAAAATATATACTGTATTTTTTCATTTAAATAAAGTTCAAAAATTAGCAAAACAGCTATAATGGTCAAGTAATAATGGTGGTCTTTTTTTGTTTGGAGCTCAGGGGTGATATCAGTTGAAGTATGAAGAAATGTTCTAAAGTGATGGAAGTGTTTTATATCCTGATTTTTGGTAGTTCATATATATGTAAAATATTATAAACCTGTACACTTTAGATCTGTGCATTCTTTGAGTACAAATTATAGTTCAATTTTTAAAAATAGCCTTATTTTAAAAATAATTAATTAATGGGGAAGAGTGGTACCTGCCTGTAATCCCAGGCACTTGGGAGACTAAGGCAGGAGGATCATAATTTTGAAACTCTGCAAGGCCCCCCGCCCCAAATAATTGAAAGGGCTGGGGATATAGCTTCATGGTAGAGTGCCACTAGGTTCAATCCCCAGTACTGCAGTAAGTAAGTAAGTAAGTAAGTAAGTAAGTAAGTAAGTAAGTAAATTGATAAGTAGAAGTGAAAGCATTTTTTTAAGATGATTTTTAACTCAGGATTGGTTGGAACCACATCTAAATATTTTTTTAGGTCTCTAAGAGGTTAAGTGTTTTCTCCCATTTTTTGCATTTCTCTACTTCTTTTTTACCACAGTGATAGTCCAGGACATATCAGATTTTACAAGTGACATCAGTTGTTTCCTGATCACGATCTGTTTGAAGCAGTGAATGTGATTGGTGGGTGCATTCGGTCTGTATCACAGATACAAAGCCTTGCTCACCATGATGGATGGGCATGTACATGTGTGTGTGTGTGTGTGTGTGTGTGTGTGTGTGTGTGTGTGTGTGTGTTATTGGTTGTGGGATTTGTCTTTACTGAGAACACTGTCTTATAGTTAGTGGGATGGCAAGTTGGCATGGCAGGCAACATTGATGGCAGAAATCTCAAAGAATATAGCAGGAATCTGCCATCTAAGGCTCAGCAAGCTCAGAACACTTGGTTATCCTAATTGCTATAAATGGAAAGACGCTCACCATTGAGCTTCTCTGAGAGCTGCATCACACTGGGGCGGGAGGAGGGAGACCATTTCCATAGAGATGTACCCTGTTTCTATGGAGACTCCAGCTAGGCTTCAAGGGGCTGGTGAAATGGTACCAGTTTATGCTGCCAAGCCCTGGGCCACTCTGAGGAGCCTGCTACTTCAGAGGAGGTGGCAGGGTAGAAGCCTATGGGGCTGGGACTAGGCTCTGTGAAGTTGTGTCAGGCCTGATTTTTAAGCAAGGTACTTGGCAATAGAAACCTCAGAAAACGTCCCACCCCCCACCGTGTCATGGGCCACCAGAGAGCCCAGGTGTGTCTCTGGAAGCCAGGCTTGGGTATGAGCATGGACATCAATGATTGCAGAGTATCAACAATAGGGGACCATAAATCTCTTCCAGGTGAGTGCAGAATGAAAACAGGGACTTTTGGAGGGAGATAGACTAGGTTTTAGAAAATCATCAGATCTCTAGGTCTAGAACACGCAGATAGACCCACTCATGGAATTGTGCGTGTGAGTCCAAGGAGCAGGGGTCGATAACTGTGAAACCTGGTTCCCCAGGTTTTAGACACAACTGTTTAGTTCAAAAGAGTGATCTGAGTGCTAGAACAAGATCAAAATGAAGTGGTCTGTATCTGAAGACATTCTGTGTTGAAGGTGGGAGAAAATCTCTGAAGCCCTCATGGAGAAGGATATAGAGAACTTTAAAAACCTAGTTGAAGAGGACACGGTAAAGACAACAAATCAGTTTGGGCAGGCTGGCTAGCTGGTGGGATCACTCAGGAAAACTGGAATATGTGAGGAATAGCAGATGTAGAGGAGGCTTTAGTGGATTTGATTTGAGTAATGTTGAATGTGAGTTATCTGTGGGATAATCACGTGGAAATGCCCTTCACAGACAGCCTAGAACTGCAGGTGTGAATTTGGGAGTCATTGTCTTGAAGGCACCTGTTACAGCAAAGGGTGAATATGAAATCCCCCAGGAGAATAGAGAAAGTAGAGAAAGAAATAGAGAAAGTAGGGATTCTTGTGATACTTGGTGTTCACGAAAATTGTAGTAAAAGTTTATCCAGAAATGACTAAAAACACCACCCCATCTAGTTCAGTTGTAGGTATCGCTTTCTCTAAATAATTTTCCTAAACAAGAGGTTACCTTATTAGCATTGATTTACAATAAATCAACTTTGAAATGGAGCTGGAAGCTACATGTACTTGACATTTCTTACGTCCTCTGTTTCTCTATCAACTACCTGGATGAACGTCAAGTCATTTAGAAATCAGTGACATGTACTTTCTTTTAACTCCCAGTATCAAAAAGATCAATATGACAATCTCTTTTATAGGTAGATATCTAGATGTTTTCAGAAAAAGAAATAAAATTCCACATAGAAGGCAGTTCCAGCAGATTTTACTATGGGAAATTGGTACATGGTCTGTGGATGTGTAAAAGGGAAAACTAAATGTAAATGTTCAGGGATTTAAAAATAGAATCTCTGAAGTTGTGCATACTGCTATTGTAAAGGACTTAAATATAAAGGTCAGTTCAGGAGGGACAATTTCATGGGGCATTAAAAAAATCTCCCAATGTATGTTTATATAATTTTATCTACATATAAGTTTTTCCTTGGTTTTACTGGCTAATTTCTTGTAGGTCACGGGTGTGGGGTAGGGTGAAGGATGATACCCAAACAATTTTCCTTATCTTCTATGCTCTTTATTAATGTAGGGCATTAGATTGAATCATCATCATGGTCACCATTAGAATCCATTATTAACAATCATAAACTCATGAATGTCACTTTGTGACACAATATGTACTTGCTCCTTAGAATTTATGTAATGCAGCATAGGAATTAGATCAACTTAATAGTAAACCCTCTGCTCTGCAATAATAATAACCATAATCATCATAATCATCTAGGGCATATTTCATAGAAAAATAATTTGAGTGTGAGTCTTTTTAGATTGCTTCAATACACATAAATGCCTGACTTTAAAAACCTTGTTTAATGTAGTTTAAAAGTGGCATGTTTTCTGTAAAAATTAGATTGAATTTCGGATAATACATTCTATCAAAACTCAGTGAATTTCTTTGAATAGATGAATTTTTACATACCTGAATCCAATCAGGATTTTTCAAATTGAGTAACGAATAGAGACACACATTAGATAAAAATACCTAACACTTATTAAATGCCTATAAGACTTTTACATGCATTAACTTATTTTGTTTACACAACAACCTATAAGATAACCTATTATCCCCATTTTACAGAAAAAAGAATTGAAATTAATGCACAATATATTAATGCAAGTAGGGAAACATCAATGAATCCCTTTAATTTGCATAATGTACATTAATTTGTACATTTAATATGTATTAACAATTATGATTTAAGAAACCAAAAAGAAATTGACTCAGAAAATTTATCATGTAATAACTATTATTTGTAGTGATACTTTGTTACCTGATGATAATACCATATATTAGTAAACTGTCTTATTATCTTCAATGCCCAGACATTCTTGTCTTTGGTTCTAATAATTCATTGCACATGATTAATAGGCCAACACAGCTTTCATTAAAATTCCAAACCTCAGGGCCTTAAAAAGCTTAAAGTATTTAAATTTCAATAGAAAGTCGGTGCTTCAGTTAAGCACAACTAATTTTAACATCTTAATATAAACAAAATAAAATAAATAAGTCTACAGTCTCAAAAAAAGAATTTTTATTTTGTTTTGCTAATAAATGAAATGTTTTTCTGACTAAACTTAGGGATTCATTTCCTCAAACGCAAAAAAAAATAAAAAATGGGCATGACCAAAACGAGGAAGAATGGTGTGATCATGAAAACCCTTATGCACATCAGGGAAACAATGATTCCTATTTGATCTCAATAGCACAAGCAATGATTAAATTTTTTTTTTTAAAGAGAGAGTGAGAGAGGAGAGAGAGAGAATTTTTAATATTTATTTTTTAGTTCTCAGCAGACACAACATTTTTGTTGGTATGTGGTGGTGAGGATCGAACCCGGGCCGCACGCATGCCAGGCGAGCGCGCTACCGCTTGAGCCACATCCCCAGCCCAATGATTAAAATTTTTAAAACCAATTTTTATGTTGCCTTGTAAATTGCTTAAAACACACACACACACACACACACACACACACACACACACACAAACAGTACAAGGTCAATTTATTCAGAAAAATATCTGAATGATTTCAGGTGCTTGTGGCAATGTGAATTTATTACTGTGAAATCTATGAGCTATCTGGTCTGGCCCAGAGTTGTCCTCATATTCTTCCATGTGGTGTGGGTGCTTCGAGCTGAGGGAAAGATCAGAGGTCATTGTGCAGAACAGTTGGCCTGAGTCAGTGAGTTCCAAGTGTTCCCAGTGATGCTGGTCCAAGGACACACTTTGGGGAGGCTGGGCTCTTTCACCTAACATGCAGGGATGCCCTTACCCCTAACTGGTAGGTTTAAAATCTTAACAAATTCACCAGGAAAAAGCCTCCCTCCTGTCTTGGAGATTCAGCACTCAATTCAGCATTTAACATCTCTTTCAGTTCTGTTTTTTTTGGGCTGGGGTTTGGAGGGGCAGTTACCGGAGATTGAACTCAGGGGCTTGAACACTGAGCCACATCCCCAGCCCTATTATATATTTTATTTAGAGACAGGGTCTCAATGAGTTTCTTGGTGCCTTGTTTTTGCTGAGGCTGTCTTTAAACTCACTATCCTCCTGCCTCAGCCTCCTGAGCTGCTGGGTTACAGGTGTGCACCACTGTGCCAGCTCTTTCAGTTCTTTTTATTTCACCTGTGCTTCTTCTAGCATAAAAGAGAAAGGGAAGACAAATTATTACCTCTTACGATATGTCAGAGCATTCTAGTTATAAAATTCTTCAAAATAAAAAATTCTTTTTTCCATTTAGGATTTTAAAATTTCTTTTCTTGGTAGTGGTTAGTTTCAATTCAAACCAATTTTGTTCTTATACAGGGTCTAATTTAGTCATAAGCCAGATCTACTAAGAAACCCAAAGAGGATAATATCTGATCCCTGTCCTGCTACAACCCTCCCCTGACTCAGGCAATGGCAAGGCCCTACTGAAGTGGATGGCGCAAGGCGTCCATCCTCTGGAGGAGCGCAGTATGTTTCTGGGAATGGGCTGATTTGTTTTTGTATTCCTTTAATTAGTATAGTTTTGATTTCTCATATGACCATTAAGTATAAAGGAAAAATCATGACTTTCCCAATTAATGCAACTACTTCTAAAGCATAGATCGGTTTGCTCTAAATGCAATGATTTAGATGTGGAGTGTAAATTGTTAATGTCTAAAGAAAAACTCCCTTTATTTCTGTCAAGGAAGTTTTTGAGAAATTAAATTAAAATCTAGAGAAGAAAAATTAATGTTAAGAAGATAGATTAGTGCTTATTACTGGGCAACTTGTTCTTGTTCCTGTGCACAATGGTTTGTGCTCTTACTTTTGTTTGATTACAAGTAATAACAAATCAACTACTTGCCGTAACCATGGCAACAGTTCCAGTCAGTAAGTCAAGAAAGAATAGTCAAGGTATAGGCCTCACCATCCATTCGTCTTCTGAGAACCCCTGTTGGAGCTGGTCTCCAACACTGTCTTTCAACCAACTTACAATCTAATGGGAAGATGAACTCAATATGTGCAGGAAACTTGGTAAAAATTCTATGTAATCTACAAATTATCATTATTTTCCCTTAGTGTTTGCTTGGGCAGCTCTGGGAATAAAGCACTTAATACTTGTCAAAGCCCCTCATTCCATCTTGAATATGGGCTACTCCAGGTCCTAGTTGAGCCTCTCAATTGTGTTCTAAACACTAGGGCAACACCTTGTGTAAATGTGCACTCAGTAAAGGTTTGAAAAATGAAGAAGGTCTATCAAGTACATCCATGGAGCAGAGTTTTTAAAAAATTCTTTAAAGACGGTACTGTGTGGGACCTAAAGGATCTAACAGAGACTTGACAGAGGCGAGAGGACATTTCTGTTCAGTGGTTCTGGTGCAGATATCTTGCTGAGAAAAATAAAGCCTCTGTTGGCATAAGTGAGGCAGCATAGCCCAGCAGCTTCTGAGGAACTCAGTGTCTCCTGTCTCCTAAACATATCCCTTATGGAGACCATGGGCTCAGTTCCCACAGAACAAGCAACTCTGCATCTTTCTTTCCCCATCAGTCATCTTAAAGTCAGGTGACCTAGAATAAAGTCACTTATGAGTGACCCCAAAATATAATATTTCTAAAGGAGGGGGGTTGTGCATGAAGTAGATTACTCACAAGCTTCAGGGATTTATTACAGTTAATAAATTGCTTGCAACTCCCCTCCCCAAGCATCCATGTGTTGTAAGATAAAGATGAAAACCCCTAGTTAGTGAATAAATACGTTTCTAAACATAACTTCTTCTACAATAATGATTTTTATTTAAACAGATATTTTGGTAGGTCTATTGTTATGCTATATTGTATCATAATGGGAATGTGTCCCTATACTTTCTCCCTAAAAATTATTCCTTTTTGTCCTGATCATCAAAAGCAGAGGATTAACACTTAGCATTATCTATTGTTTACCATAAGTAAATTTCCACACACATCTTCTCACTTAAGGAATTTAGGCATGCCAGGGATTCTGGTTATGTTTTGGGTTTTTTTCCAGTACTGGAGGCATCATGCTAAATCCCTCAGGTTTTGTGATAACCTCTGAAGTTATTTCTACTCTGGCAATACAAGTACTATTGTGGAAACTTAGACACACATAGAAAAGGTGCTATGATAGGTCATTACATAAATGCCATCAAAATGGTAATGAAAATATGTACAATATTCTGTAATATGATTATAAGGTGTAGGTATATCTTAATTCTGGGATAGTGTTTTTGAAAATTGTGATGGTAATTAAACTACTTACCAGCAACTCTCACAGAGAGGCGTAGATTTCTGGTTTTGGTGTGGCCCTTGCTGCTCTTCATACTAGCACTTGGACTGCAAAGAAAGCTCTTGGTAAAACTTGCTGTTGGTCTCCATTCACCACAAAACGGACCTGTTATTCTGAAAGTTACCTGTCTTATATCTGTGGCCTCATGAAGGAGTCAAAATCCTCTGATCTCTCACAATTCATTTTTCTGTGATGGACATTTATAGAGGTCTGGGGCTGACCTGTTGGGAATATGCATCGAGCCTTTCCTCTGCAGCTGCTCTGGGACTCCTCAGTGTGCAAACACAACTCAAGGGAAATGGCTTGATTTCAACTGCAACAATGGAGAGCAGTTAATTCGCTGTTGGATTCATTAATGTCTTGGCAATCACCTGTTCCCAGCATGCAGCGAGAAGATCAGCGTCCTCTATTTCTGGGATGTGAGTGAGCAAAGTTAAGAGTGAGAATTCTGCTAAGAAGTTTTGGGTGGCTGAAACCTCAAGACTGCCTTCCCTTTCCACTCGGGAGAGAAGGGCACAGGGTGGGTGTACACTTATTGGGATAGATTTCACACGGCATATGAAGTTTTTCCTTTATGTTACATACTTTGCCAGATGAACAAATATCAGAAGCCACAATATTAAAAGATTTCCACTATCTTCAGCTGATCCACTCCTGCTAAGGGCTGATCCCTTACCAAACCCTGTATGACTTCGTGCCCCTTAATTTTATGATTCTGCTGATGCTCAAGACCTGGTAAAAAATTGTTTGGTATGGAGTTTAAAAGTAGGGTCAAAAAAAGAGTCATCAAACAGCTCTTTTGGGCACATATGGAGAAAAGACAACAAGCTTGAAAGTCTTGTAGTATTTCACTGCACAAAAATAAAAATAAAAGTATTAGATAAAGAGGTAAGTCTCTAAAACTTAAATTTCCCATAATACAATGGGGTTTTTCTCATGCTTAGGAAAGACACATTAACAGTACTCCTAAAAGATCTTAGAATGATAAGCCATCAGGGAAAGGCAAAGCTAAAGCACATTTGATGAAGCACTTCACAAATTCCAGGGTCTTCACAATAAAAGGAATGATAATGATGTGTTGTTAAGGGAGTGAGGAAATCAGAAGCTTTATTTACCACTTTAATAATAATGTAAGCAGGTTCCACTGGTTTGAAAATGATCTTGAACTTCTTCAGAAAGTTAAATATGGAATTAATGATCCACCTCTTCCACTCCTACTTACAAACTCAAGATAAATAAAAAAGTTGTCCACCAGTGATTTGTACATGAATGTTCATATAATGTTCATGTTATATATAATGTTCATATTACATATACGAATCTTATTCATATTAGTCAAAAAGTGAAAATGACCAGGCAGGTCTGTAATCTAGCTACTCAAGAAGCTGAGGCAGGAGGATCACAAATTCAGGGACAACCTGGGCAAATTTGCAAGACCCTGTCTCAAAACAAAATTTTTAAAAGGGTTGGGCTTTGGCTTAGTGGTAGAACATTGTTTAGTGTGCAGGAGGCTCCGGGTTCAATCTGCAGTACGACACCCACACAGACACAAAGTAAAAATTACTATCCAGTGGGAAATGAACAAAGAAATGTGGCATTTTCATAAGATGGAAATCAGTCACAATAAGGAGGAATAAACTAAAATACTAATACAAGCTACAATATAACTGAAATTTGCAAACATCCTAAGTAAAAGGAGTCAGATCCAAAAGGCGTATATGGTATTACTTCATTAAGAATATCCACAGAAACTCGAGTGTATACATAGGTCTTTCCACATGTGAATGAGAAACACAGAAATGGTGTTTATTTAAAACTTTGAATCAAGATCCATTAGGAAAATGCAAGTCAAAGTCACATTGCACATAGCACTTCACATTCACTAGTGTTGGCTAGAGCTGCAATATTGGGGAAAAAGAGATTGACTGCTTTGGGTATAGGCTTTTTTTGGAGAGAAAAGTAATAAAAATATTCTAAAATATCTGTGGATTAGAGAACCCAGGTGAGGTCACAATGTGTTACATACTTAGCACAGTAAGCTTCCCCTGGTTGGAGGGGCACCACAGTGTTCATGAGACACTGTGTATGGAGAGAGCACTCTTGTAATTGCTGCTGAAGAGTTCACATATTTTTACAACTAAGACATTTCCTAGAATGAAACCATCATCTAGTTCTAATCTCACAAGACAGTCTGTCTCCAAGCAAGCTTCCTCAGGGCACTCTGGACCTCGTTGCTTCTCAGGCTGTGAATGATGGGCTTCAACATGGGGGTCACCAAACAGAAGAGCACAGAGACCAGGGTGTCCGTGTCCAGCCTTCTCTGGGCCTGTCATAGTTGAAGTTGGCTGTTCCATAGAAGACCACCACGACGGTGAGAGGGAACGCACAGGTAGAGAAGGCCTTCCTCCTGTCCTGGGCAGAGGGAATCTCCAGGATGGGTGCCATGATGAGTGCGTAGGAGCCTGCAGTGAAGAGGCAGGGGCTAAGGCCCATGGTGGCACTGACAACGTGGAGCGCAGACTCGTTGACAGAGGTGTCTGAACAGGAGAGCTTCAGGAACAAAAGTTCTCTGGGGTGTCAAAGAGAAAGTGGCTGATCTGGTTGGGCCCACACAGAGTGAGTGTGATGGCCAGCACCTTGTGTGTGACCAAATTCACCAGCCCAGACAGCCAGGACCCAGTCACCAAGCCAACACAGACCTTCATACTCATGATGACTAGGTACAGAGGAGGACGGCAGGTGGCCACACAGCAGTCATACTGGCCACACAGCCAGTAAGACGCCTTCTGTGCCAGCACTTGTCACCAAGAAGAAGATCTGGAAAAGGCAGCCCTCAAAAAAATGGCCTTCTTCTCCCAGAAAATGTTCACCAGCAGTTCTTGGAGGGTGGTGGATGTATAGCAGACGTCCAAGAAGCTCAAATTGCTGAGGAAAAAGTACATTGGAGTGTGGAGAGCAGGACTGACCCTTTTGGCCACTATTATGAGCATGTTCCCCAGGAGAGTGGTAAGGTAAATGACCAGAAAGAGCAGGAAGAACCAGCCCTGTAGGTTGGAGTGGTTGGAAAATCCCAAGAAGATGAATTCACTGACAAATGATTGATTGCTCATTTCCAATGTTGTCATAGCTACAAAAGAGAGAAAAAGAGACCATGATGAAAATGGACTTAGAGCACCCCAAACAGGCTTGTTAATCTGCAGCAACATGTCAAATAATATCGAATGAAAAGCAGCCTGGAGACTGATAACCTGTGGGACTGGTCTCAGGGAATAAGACCCATGGAGCCGCACACATTAGCAGGAGTGATGGTGGGTGGGAGAAACCAGAGAATTGCTAGAAGCCAACAGAAAGCCATTCGACCTCATCATGGTGTGAAGTCATTTCTCACTGTCTCAGTAATCTCTGTCTCCTGTTGTCCTTTTATGTAAATATAGGATTTTGGAGAAGTTCATTTTCATTGCAAATGTTAAGAAAAAAATTTACAAAGCAGAGTCATCATCTGCAGAAGCAGTCGGTGTTGCCTTCAGTGTTTTCCAATGTAGAGTTTTTCTCATTTTACATCAATCTTGATCTCTGTGTTTGGAAAGGCAGAAGTTAACTATTCCTGTACAAAGCTGAAATTATCAGGGCCAGAGCAAAATAGAGGAAAGAAGTTAATGAAGTGGGGTTGGACTGGCTCTCTTAAGTATACAAGGAAGATCAGTGGAGTAGAAGGAGAATGAGAGGGCGGAGAGGTTTGTGAAGGGAGGGAATGTGAAAGGTCTTTACGCAGATCATGTTATGTGCACATGGAATTCTACCACAAAGGACTGCACCTGTGTGTATATGTAGAAAGCACCAGTCAGAAATTAACAGATAAATGACCCAAAGAAAAAACAGTAGAGAAAGGAGAATGGGGGCGGGAAGGGGAGGGAGATGGGGAGTGAGGACTGAATGGAGTAAATCAGATTCCATGCACGTAGGATCTTTTCCAAATCAACCCAACTTCTATGTATAACTATTATGCTCTAATAGAAAATTTAAGAAGATGACATGATCCTTTCATCAAAGAGTGAGATTTTAATTCTTCTTGACCTATTTGTATACCTTTAATTTTTTTCTTTTGTCCAATGGCTCTGGCAATTTCAAGGATGAAGTTGAATAGAAGTGGTGAAAGAGGGGGCACCTGGTCTTCTTCCAGTTTTTAGAGTGAATGCTTTCAACCTTTCTCCACTTAGAATGATGCTGCCTTGGGTTTAGCATAGATAGCATTTACAATGCTTTTACAAAGTTCCTTCTGTCCCTAGTGTTTCTACTGTTTTGACAGGTAGGGGTGCTATATTTTGTTAAATGCTTTCTTTGCATCTATTGAGATGATCAATAAACTTACATCTCTCTTAAATAAACTTAATCTTTCCCCTTTGGCTAAACATTCAGATCATCTCCAGTCCTATAAATATTTTAATGAACATTTTCCTACATAAACATATGTGACCATTTCGAATTATCTCTTCAGAATAAAATTTAAATCTGACATAAAAGAATTTGTTGTGCAGTTTCTATTTAAAACTAGCTCATGGGAGAAATTATATTAAGTGAAATAAGACAGACACATAAAGAGAAATAGCAGTTTTTCACTTCTTTGTGGAAGCTAAAAAGTTGATCTCAGAGAAGTAGGGAGTAGAGCGGTGGTTATTGGAGCCTGAGAGAGAATCACAAAAATCATTGTGAGTCTGATTTCTCAAAGATGCATGTGAAGGACTGCCTGAAACATGCTCTCTGAGTGTGGTCTTTAAAAAAAATAAGAGTGGACTTCTAACATGGTCTTCAGAAAAATCTCTCTTCTCTCTTCAGTGGGCAGCAGGAGGTCCATGGGTCTGGCTGCCTAGGAGCTAGCTGTGGTGTTCAAATGGGCAGGACCAGGACGGCTGGAGAATCTCAATAATCACTAGTAGACCGCATTCTAGGTGAGGGCAGGGTGGAAACAGGCCATCCAGAAGGAAATGTTTTGAGCTCTGAAAATGACAGAATCTGTGGATTTAGGAAACCGTAGTGGGTCCAATCCACTCATAACACCTACTACCTGGGTCAGTCCACGGTTGCCCCAGTTACCACAGGCCTGACCAGAACAACCCAGAGGGGGAGATGCACTCTGGCCTCCTTGCTTGGAGGTTTGGTCTGGGGCCAGCTGACCCATTGCTTCCAGCCTGAGATGAGGTGGGACACCGAGGTGGAAGGGAACAATGGGGGAAGCTTCCCTAGCTAATGGCATTCAGAAGATTAAGGCTGGTGAGGGGACAGGAGGAGAAAGTTCGCAGGGGACAAGATTTGATTCCCCAGAGCATGTCCCTGGCCACACTCCACCTGCCCACACTCCTCTCAGTACAGTGGGCCTTTCAGATAATTAACCCACAAAATAGATGGATCCACAGATTAGTTCACAAGTCTCACAGTCTAATCATTTCACCTCTGAACACTGCTATTGTGGCTGACCCTGAGCTTTTGGTGAGGGAATACCTTATTTCTAAGCCATAATAGTCTCTACAGTCCATGTGCTTTGGTTAGAATACCTTCATGTCGTCTGAGAGAGTAATGGGGTGCCAAAACAAATTTAAAAAAAAAAAAATCTGGTAACTGAAGATGTGACATTTGGAGCTTGGGGGAAAGCTCTGAAGAGGAGCCCTGGGTGGAGCACTTTAAAATCCTGGTGACGAGGACACAAGAGGGCACCTGGTCTGTGGGGTAGCTGAGTGGCAGTGGGATCACTCATTAAAACATAAAAAAAAATGAGAAGGAGCCTGTCTGGGGAGAGGAAAGGAGGAAAGGAGGTTGGGCCTGGAGTCTGGGTACCTGCGGGTTCTCCCCAAAGAGATTCCAGGAGGCAGCAGGACAGGTTCCCAGGAGATAGGCCTAAGAGTCATGGCTTAGAGTGACTGTGGAAGTCACAGGTGCTCATAAAGCGAAAAGAGAGCAGGGTGAGAACAGAGGGCCTGATGGACTGTGCGGAAAAGAAGGTGTCCAGAAGGAGGCTCACCAGCTATCAGCAATCATTCTGCACCACAGTGTCAAAGCTCTGCTCTCTGTACAAGGCCTTCTGCACCCCAGTCTAAAACCTCTGCTCTCTATAACAGTCCTTCTGCACCCCAGTCTACAACCTCTGCTCCCTGCAACAATCCTTCTCCATCCCAGTCTCCACGTTCTGCTCTCTGGAACACTCTTAATGCACCCCAGTCTCGAACATCTGCTCTCTGCAACAATCCTTCTGCACCTGTCTGAAAACTCTGCTCTCTGCAACAATCATTCTGACACCCAGTCTCCAACCTCTGCTCTCTGTAACAGTCCTTCTGCACCTCACTCTCCAAACTCTGCTCTCTATAATATCCTTCTGCACACCAGTCTCCAAACTGTGATATCAGGCCTTCTGAACCCCAGTCTCCAACCTCTGCTCCCTGAAAGAATCCTTCTTCACCCCAGTCTCCATGTTCTGCTCTCTGAACGAGTCCTTCTGCACCCCACTTTAGAACATGTGCTCTCTGCCACAATCCTTCTGCACCTAAGTCTGAAAACTCTGCTCTCTTTAACATCCTTCTGCACCCCAGTCTCCAAACTCTGCTCTCTGTAACAGTCCTTCTGCACACCAGTATCCAAACTCTGTAACAAACCTTCTGCACCTAAGTCTCAAAACTCTGCTCTCTGCAACAGTTCTTCTGAACCCCAGTCTCAAAACTCTGCTCTCTTTAACAGTTCTTCTGAACCACAATATCCAAACTCTGCTCTCTATAACACTCCCTATGCAACCCAGTCTTCATCCTATGCTCTCTGTAAGAATCCTTCTGCACCCCAGTCTCCAACCTCTGCTCCCTGTAACAGTCATTTTATACATCAGTCTCCAAACTCTGCTCTCTGTAACGGTCCTTCCGCACCCCAGTCTCAAAACTCTGCTTTGTGTATAAGTCATTCTGCAACCCAGAATCCAACCTCTGCTCTTTGTTACAGTCATTCTGCACCTCAGTCTCCAAACTCTGCTCTCTGTAACAGTCCTTCTGCACCCCAGTCTCAAAACTATGCTCTCTGCAACATTTCTTCTCCACCCCAGTATGCAACCTATGCTCTCTTTAACTGTCATTCTGCACCACAGTATCCAAACTCTGCTCTCTGTAAGATCCTTCTGCACCTCAGTCTCCAACCTCTGCTCTCAGAAACGATACTTCTGCACCCCAGTCTTCGAACTCTGCTCTCTGTAACAGTCCGTCTGCACCTCATTTTCTAACCTCTGCTCTCTCTAAAAATCTTTCTGCAACTCAATTTCCAACCTCTGTTCTCTGTAACAGTCATTCTGCACCTCAGTATCCAAACTCTTCTCTCTGTAATGATCCTTCTGCACCTCAGTCTCCAACCAGTGCTCTCTTTAGCAGGCCTTCTGCACTGCAGTCTCCTACCTCTGCTCTCTGTAACAGTTCTTCTGCACCCCAGTTTCCAAGCTCTACTCTCTTTTACAGTCCTGCTGCACCCAAATCAAACCTCTGCACTCTGTAACAATCCATCTGTACCCCAGTCTCAAAACTCTGCTCTCTTTAACAGTTCTTCTGAACCAGAATATCCAAACTCTGATCTCTATAACACTCCTTATGCAACCCAGTATCCATCCTCTGCTCTCTGTAAGAATCCTTCTGCACCCCAGTCTCCAACCTCTGCTCTCTGTGAAAGTCCTTCTGCACCTCAGTCTCCAACCTCTGCTCTCTGTAACGAAACTTCTGCACCTCAGTGTCCAAATTCTGCTCTCTGTAACAGTCCTTCTGCATCCCAGTCTCCAACATCTGCTCTCTGCAATGATCCTTCTTCTCCCCAGGCTCCAACCTCTGCTCTCTGCAATGGTCCTTCTGCACCCCAGTCTCCAAACTCTCCTCTCTGTAACAGTCCTTCTGTACCGCAGTCTCCAAACTCTTCTCTCTGTAACGTTCCTTCTGCACCCCAATTGCCAACCTCTTCTTTCTATAATAGTGCTTCTGCACCTCAGTCTGAAACCTCTGCTCTCTGCAACAATTCTTTTGTACCCCAGTCTCCGAAATGTGCTCTCTGTAACAGTCTTTCTTCACCCCAGTCTCCAAACTCTGCTCTCTGTAAAATGCCATCTGCACTCCAGTTTCCAAACTCTGCTCTCTGTAACAGGCCTTCTGCACTCCAGTCTCAAACCACTTCTCTCTGCAAGGATCTTTCTGCACCTCAGTTTCTAACATCTACTCTCTGCAACAGTTATTCTGCACCACAGTCTCTAACCTCTGCTCTCTGTAGGATTCTTCTGCACCTCAGTCTCAAACCTCTGCTCTCTGTAACAGTCTATATGCACCCCAGTAACCAACCTCTGCTCTCTGTAACAATCTTAGGCACCTAAATTTCCAACTTCAGCTCTCTGCATCGGTTCTTCTGCACCTCAGTCTACAACCTCTGCTCTCAGTAACAGTCCTTCTGCAACCTAGTCTCCAATCTCTACTCTCTGCAACATCTCGTCTGCACCCCAGTCTCAAAACTGTGCTCTCTGTAACGGTCCTTCTGCACCCCTGTCTCCAACATCTGCTCTCTGTAAGTATCGTTCTCCAACATAGTGTCCAACCTCTGCTCTCCTCAACGATCATTCCGCACCTCAGTCTCCAACCTCTGCTCTCTGGAACGATCATTCTGCACCAAAGTCTTCAACCACTGGTCTCTGTAACAGTACTTATACAGCTCAGTCTCCAGCCTATGCTCTCTGTAACATACTTCTGCACACCAGTCTACAACATCTGCTCTCTGCAATGATCCTTTAGAACTTCAGTCTCCAACCTCTGCTCCCTGTAACACTCCTTCTGTACAGCAGTCTCCAAATTCGGCTCTCTGAAACGGTCCTTCTACACCCCAGTCTCCACCTCTACTTTCTGTATTAGTCTTTCTACACCCCAGTCTCCAAACTCTGCTCTCTGTAACAGTTCTTCTGCACCTCAGTCTCCAAACTCTGCACTCTGCAACAGTCCTCTGCACCCCAGTCTCCACCCTCTTATCTCGGTAACAGTTCTTCTGCACCCCAAACTCCAAAGTCTGCTCTCTGTAACATTCCTTCTGCACTCCAGTCTCTAACCTGTGATCTCTGTAACAATTCGTCTGGACATCAGTCTCCAACCTCTGCTCTCTACAACGTTCCTTCTGTTCCTCAGTCTCCAAACATTGCTCTCTGTAAGATCCTTCTGCAACCAATTCTCAAAACTCTGCTCTCTGTAACAGTCCTTCTGCACCCTGATCTCCAAACTCTGCTCTCTGTAACAGGCCTTCTGCACCAAAGTCTTATAACTCTGCTCTCTTTAATAGGCCTTCTGCACCCAAGTCTCCAACCTCTGCTCTCTGCAACGATTCTTCTGCAACCCAGTATCCACCATCTGCTCTCTGCAACAGTACTTCTGCACCTCAGTCTGAAAACGCTGCTCTCTGCAAAAATCCTTCAGCACCCAAGTCTTAAACCTCTGCTCTTGTAACACTTCTTCTGCACCTCTATCTCCAAAATGCTCTCTGTAAGATCCTTCTGCAACCCAGTCTCGAAATTGTGCTATCTGTAACAGTCCTTCTGCGCCCCCGTCTCCAACCTCTGCTCTCTGCAACAGTCCTTCTGCACCCCAGTCTCTAACCTCTACTCTGTAAGATCCTTCTGCACCACAGTCTCCAAACTCTTCTCTCTGTATCAGTCCTTCTGCATTCAGGTCTCCAAACTCTGCTCTCTGCAATATTTCTTCAGCACCCCAGTCTCCAACCTGTGCTCTCTGTAACAGCCCTTCTGAACCCCAGATTCTAACATCTGCTCTCTGCAATGATCCTTCTTCTACCCAGTCTCCAAACTTTGTTCTCTGTAAAAGTCCTTTTGTTTCACAGTCTCCACCCTCTTTCCTTTGTAATGGTCCATCTGCTCCCCAATTGCCAACCTCTGCTTTCTGTAACAGTCCTTCTTAACCCCAATCTCCATACTCTTCTTTCTGCAACGATCTTTCTGCACCTCAGTCTCCTAACTCTGCTCTCTGTAAAAGTCCTTATGCACCTCAGTCTCCATTCTTTGCTCTCTTTAATGCTATTTCTGCACCCCAATATTCAATCTCTGCTCTCTGTAACAATCTGTCTGCACCTCTGTGTCTAACATCTGCTCTCTGTAACAGTTCTTCTGCACCGCAGTCTCCAAACACTGCTCTCTGTAACAGTCCTTCTGTACCGAAGTCTCCAACTTCTACTCTCTATAACAGCCCTTCTGCACCCTAATTGCCAACCTCTGCCTTCTGAAACAGTTCTTCTGCACCTCAGACTCCAACCTCTGCTCTCTGTAACAGACCTTCTTAGCCTCAGTCTGAAATCTCTGTTGTCTGCAACATTTTTTCTAAACCACAGTCTCCAAACTGTGCTATCTGAACAATTTTTATTCACCCCAGTCTCCAACATCTGCTCTTCGTAACAGGTCTTCTGCAACTCAGTCTCCAAATTCTGCTCTCTGTAACAGGCCTTCTGCACCCCAGTCTCCAACCTTTTCTCCCTGCAACAGTCCTTCTGCACCCCAGTCTCCAACCCCTGCTCTCTGTAAGATCCTTCTGCACCCCTTTTTCAAAACTTTGCTCCCTGTAACAGTCATTCTGCACCTCAGTCTCCAACCTCATCCCTCTTCAACGGACCTTCTGCACCCCAGTATCCAACCTCTGTTCTCTGCAGCAGTCCTTCTGCACCCCAGTCTCCAAACTCTACTTTCCGTATCAGTTATTCTGCACCCCAGTGTAAAACCTCTGCTCTCTGTAACAGTCCTTCTGCAACTCAGTCTCCAACCTCTGCTCTCTGCAACATCTCTTCTGCACACCAGTCTTTAAACTGTGCTTTCTGTAACTATCCTACTACACCCCCGGTCTCCAAACTCTGCTCTCTGAAGCGATTCTTCTGCACCTCAGTCTCCAACCTCTGCTCTATGCAACGATCCTTCTGCACTCTAGTCTCCAATGTCTGTTTTCTGCAACAGTCCTTCTGACCCCAGTCTCCAACATCTGCTCTCTAAAACGATCCTTCCTCTACCCAGTCTCTAAACTTTGCTCTTTGTAAAAAACTTTTTGTATCAGAGTCTCCAACCTCTTCTCTTTGTAATGGTCCATCTGCTCCCAAATTACAAACCTCTGCTTTCTATAACAGTCTTTCTGCACCCCAGTCTCAAACGCCTTCTCTCTACAACGATCCTTCTGCACTTCACTCACCAACCTCTGCTCTCTGTAAAAGTCCTTCTTCACCTCAGTCTCCATCCTTTGCTCTCTGTAATGGTCCTTCGGCACCCCAGTCTTCAATCTCTGCTCTATGTAACAATCCTTCTGGACCTCTGTCTCCAACATCTGTGCTCTGTAACAGTCCTTCTGTACTGCAGTCTCCAACCTCTTCTCTCTACAAGGATACTTCCCCACCCCAATTGCCAACCTCTGCTTTCTGAAACAGTCCTAATGCACCTGAGACTCCAACCTCTGCTCTCTGTAACAGTCCTTCTAAGCCTCAGTCTGAAAACTCTGCTCTCTACAACAATCCTTCTAAATCCCAGTCTCCAAACTGTGCTATCTGTAACAATCCTTCTGCACCCCAGTCACAAAAATCTGCTCCCTGTAACAGGTCTTCTGCAACTCAGTCTGCAAAGTCTGCTCTCTGTAAAAGGCCTTCTGCACCCCAGTCTCCAACCTCTTCTCTCTGCAACGATTCTTCTGCACCTCAGTCTCCAACATCTGCTCTCTGCAACAGTCCTTCTGCACCCAGCCTACACCCTCTGCTCTCTGTAAGATCCTTCTGCACCCCGTTTTCCAAACTTTTCTCTCTGTAACAGTCAATCTGCACCTCAGTCTCCAACCTCATTTCTCTTCAACAACCCTTCTGCACCCCAGTATCCAACCTCTGTTCTCTGCAGCAGTCCTTGTGCACACCAGGCTACAAACTCTGCTATCTGTAACAGTCTTTCTGCACCCCAGTCTCCAAACTCTTCTTTCTGCACCGATCTTTCTACACCTCAGTCTCCAACCTCTGCTCTCTGTAAAAGTCCTTCTGTACCTCAGTCTCCATCCTTTGCTCTCTGTAATTGTCCTTCTGCACCCCAGTCTTCAATCTCTACTCTCTGTAACAATCCTTCTGCACCTCTGTATCCAACGTCTGCTCTCTCTAACAGTCCTACTGCACCGCAGTCTCTCACATCTGCTCTATGCAATGGTCCTTCTGCACCACAGTCTCCAACCTCTTCTCTCTATAATGCTCTTTCTGCACCCCAATTTCCAACCTCTCCTCTCTGTAACAGTCCTTCTAAGCCTCAGTCTGAAACTTTAGCTCTCTGTAACAATCCTTCTAAACATCAGTCTCCAAACTGTGCTATCTGTAACAATCCTTCTGCACACCAGTCTCCAAAACCTGCTCTCTATAACAGGTCTATTTCAACCAAGTCTCAAAACTCTGCTCTCTGTATCAGGCCTACTCCACCCCATTCTTTAACCTATACTCTCTGCAAAAGTCCTTCTACACCCCAGTCTCTAACCTCTGCTCTCTACAACGATTCTTCTGCATTCCAGTCTCTAACGTCTGCTCTCTGTAAGATCCTTCTGCACCCCGTTCTCCATACTTTGCTCTCTGTTACAGTCATTCTGTACGTCAGTCTCCAACCTCATCTCTCTGCAACGGCCCTTGTGCACCTCAGTATCCAACCTCTGTTCTCTGCAGCTGTCCTTCTGCACCCCAGGCTAAAAACTCTGCTCTCTGTAACAGTCCTTCTGCACCTCAGTCTCCAACCTCTGCTCTCAGCAATGGTCCTTCTGCATTTCAGTCTCCCACATCTGCTCTCTGCAACGGTCCTTCTGCACCCCAGTCTCCAAACTCTGCTCTCTGTAACAGTCCTTCTGAACCGCATTCTCCAACCTCTTCTCTCTATAACGGTCCTTCTACACCCCAATTTCCAAACTCTGCTCTCTGTAACAGTCCTTCTAAGCCTCAATCTGAAATCTGCTCTCTGCAACAATCCTTCTAAACCCCAGTCTCCAAACTGTGCTATATGTAAAAATCTTTCTGCACCCCAGTACCCAACATCTGCTCTCTATAACAGGTCTCCTGCAAACCAGTCTCCAAACTCTGCTCTCTGTAACAGTCCTTCTGCACCCTAGTCTCCAACCTTTTCTCTCTGCAACGATTCTTCTGCACCTCAGTCTGCAACCTCTGCTCTCTGCAACAGTCCTTCTCCACCCCAGTCTCAAACCTCTGCTCTCTGTAAGATCCTTTTGCACCCCGTTTTCCAAACTTTGCTCTCTGTGACAGTCAATCTGTACCTCAGTCTCCAACCTCATCCCTCTTTAACGGCCCTTCTGTACCCAAGTATCCAACCTCTGTTCTCTGCAGCAGTCCTTCTGCACACCAGGCTACAAACTCTGCTATCTGTAACACTCCATCTGCACCTGAGTCTCCAAACTCTACTTTACGTATCAGTTATTCTGCACCCCAGTCTAAAACCTCTGCTCTATGTAAAAGTCTTTCTGCACCTCAGTTTCCATCCTCTTTTCTCTGCAACAATCCTTCTCCACCCCAGTCTCCAAACTCTGCTCTCTGCAAAAATTCTTCTTCACACCAGTCTCCAACATCTGCTCTCTGCAACGATCCTTCTGCATCCCAGTCTCCAATGTCTGCTCTTTGCAACAGTCCTTCTACACACCAGTCTTAAACCTCTGCTCTCTGCGAAAGTCCTACTGCACCCCAGTCTCCAACCTCTGCTCTCTGCAACATCTCTTCTGCACCCCAGTCTTTAAAATGTGCTCTCTGTAACTATCCTACTGCACCCTGGTCTCCAAACTCTGCTCTCTGTAGCGATCCTTCTGCACCTCAGTCTCCAACCTCTCCGCTCTGCAACAATCCTTCTGCACCCCAGTCTTCAACGTCTGTTTTCTGCAACAGTCCTTCTGACCCCAGTCTCTAGCCTCTCCTCTTTGTAATATCCTTCTGCACCCCAGTTTCTTAACTCTGCTCTAGGTGACATTCGTTCTGCACCTCAGTCTCCACCCTCTTCTCTTTGTAACAGTACTTCTGTACCGCAGTCTCCAATCTCTGCTCACTGCAACATTACTTCTGGACCCCAGTCTCCAACCTCTGCTCTCTGTAACGATCGTTCTGCACCCCAGGCTCCAGCTTCTGCTCTCTGCAACGATCCTTCTGCACCTCAGTTTCTAACCTCTGCTCTCTGCAATGATCCAACTGAACCCCATGTTCCAACCGCTGCTCTCTGTAACAGTCCTTCTACACTTCAGTCTCCAAACTCTCCTCTCTGTACCAATTCTTCTACACCTCAGTCTCAAACCACTGCTCTCTTTAACAGTCTTTCTGAACCTCAGTCTTCAAACTCTGCTCTCTGTAACAGGCTTTCTGCATCCCAAACTAGAACCTCTGCTCTCTGTAACAATCCTTCTGCACCTCCGTCTCCAACGTCTGCTCTCTGTAACAGTTCTTCTGCACCCTAGTTTCCAACATCTGCTCTCTACAACGGTCCTTCTGCACCAAAGTCTCCAAAATCTACTCTTTCTAACAGTCCTTCTGTACCCCAGTCTCCAACCTCTTCTCTGTATAACTGTCCTTCTTCACCACAATTTCCAAACTCTGCTTTCTGTAACAGTCCTTCTGCAACTCAGATTCCAACCTCTGCTCTCTGTAACAGTCCTTCTAAGCCTCAGTATGAAATCTCTGCTGTCTGCAACAACCTTCTAAACCCCACTCTGAAAAATGTGCTATCTGTAACAATCCTTTTGCACCCAAGTCTCCAACCTATGCTCTCTGCAACAGGCCTTCTGCACCCCAGTCTCCAACCTCTTCTCTCTGCAACGATGCTTCTGCACCTCAGTCTCCAACCTCTGTTTTCTGCAACAGTCCTTCTAAACCTCAGTCTCCAAACTCTTCTCTCTGCAATGATCCTTCTGCATTCCAGTCTCCTACAACTGCTCTCTGCAAGAGTCCTTCTGCACCACAGTCTCCAACCTCTTCTCTCTGCTACAGTACTTTTGCACCCCAGTCTCCAACCTCTGTTCTCTGCAACATTTCTTCTGCACCCTAGTCTCCAACCTGTGCTCTCTGTAACTGTCCTGCTGCACTGCAGTCTCCAAACTCTGCTCTCTGTAGCTATCCTTCTTCACCTCATTCTCAAACCTCTGCTCTCTGCAACGATCCTTCTCTGGTCTCCATTCTCTGCTCTCTGTAAGAATCGTTTTGCATCCAAGTCTCCAATCTCTCCTCTCTGTAAAAGTCTTTCTGCACCAAATTCTCCAAGTTCTGCAATCTGTAACAGTCCTTCTCCACCCCAGTCTCAAACATCTGCACTCAGAAATGATCTTTCTGCACCTCAGTCTCCAACCTCTGCTCTCTTTAATAGTCCTTCTGCACCCAGTCTTTAACATCTGCTATCTGCAATGATCTTTCTTCTCCCTAGGCTCCAACCTCTGCTCTCTTCAATCGTCCTTCTACATCTCAGTTTCCAAAATCAACTCTCTGTAACAGTCTTTCTGCACCTCAGTCTCCAAACTCTGCTCTCAGTAACAGTTCTTCTGCACCCCAATCTCCAAACTCTGCTCTCTGTAACACTCGTTGTGCACCCCAGTCTCCAAACTCTTCTCTCTGCAATGATCCTTCTGCACCTCAGTCTCCAACTTCTGCTCTCTGTAAAAGTCCTTCTGCACCTCAGTCTCCATTCTTTGCTCTCTGTAAAAGTCCTTCTGCACCCCAGTCTCCAATCTCTGCTCTCTGTAACAATCCTATTGCACCTCTGTCTCCATCGTCTGCTCTCTGTAGCGATCCTTCTGCACCTCAGTCTCCAACCTTTGCTCTCTGTAATGGTCCTTCTGCACCCTAATTTCCAACATCTGCTCTCTACAACAATCCTTCTGCACCAAAGTCTCCAAAGTCTGCTCTCTATAACGGTCCTTCTGCACCCCAATTGCCAAACTCTGCTTTCTGTAAAAGTCCTTCTGCACCTCAGATTCCAACGTCTGCTCTCTGTAACAGTCTTTCTAAGCCTCAGTCTGAAAACTCTGCTGTCTGCAACAATCCTTCTGCACCCTAGTCTCCAAACTGTGGAATCTTTAACAATCTTTCTGCACCCCAGTCTCCAGACTCTGCTCTCTGTAACAGGCCTTCTACTCCGCAGTCTCCATCCTCTTCTCTCTACATCGATTCTTCTGCACTCAGATTTCAACCTCTGCTCTCTGCAACAGTCCTTCTAAACCGCAGTTTCCAAATTCTGCTCTCTGCAATGATCCTCTGCATCCCAGTTTCCAACAACTGCTCTCTGCAACAGTCCTTCTGCACCCCAGTCTACAACCTCCACTCTCTGCTACAGTGCTTCTGCACCCCAGTCTCCAACCTCTGCTCTCCGCAACATTTCTTCTACACCCATGTCTCCAACCTGTGCTCTCTGTAACTGTCCTGCTGCAACACAGTCTCCAAACTCTACTCTCTGTAGCGATTCTTCTGCACCTCAGTCTCGAAAGTCTACTCTATGTAACACTCCTTGTGCACCCCAGTCTCAAACTTCTGCTGTCTGCAAAGATCCTTCTGCAATCCAGTCTCCAACATCTGCTCTCTGCAACAGTCCTTCTGCACCCCAGTCTCCAACATCTGCTCTCTGCAACAGTCTTTCTGCACCCCAGTCTCCAAACTCTGCTCTCTGCAATGATCCTTATGCACCCCAGTATCCAACCTCTGCTCTCTGCAACAGTCCTACTGCAACTCAGTCTGAAAACTCTGTTATCTGCAACAATCTTTCTGCACCCCAGTCTTCAAACTCTGCTCTCTGTAATTGTCCCGTTGCACCTCAGTCTTGAAACTCTGCTCTCTGTAATATCCTTCTGCAACCCTGTCTCCAAACTCTGCTCTCTGTAACAGTCCTTCTGCACCCCGGTCTCCAACCTCTGCTCTCGGCAACAGTGCTCGTAAACCCAAGTCTCCAAACTCTGCTATTTGCAACAGTCCTTCTGCACCCCAGGCTCCAACTTCTGTTCTCTTTAACAATCCTTCTTCACCTCAGTTAGCAAAATCTGATCTCTGCCATGGTCCTTCTGCCCCACAGTCTCCAACCTCTGGTTTCTGTAACAGTCCTGCTGCACCTCAGTCTACAACCTCTGCTCTTTTAAGATCCTTTTGCAACCTTGTCTAAAAACTCTGCTCTCTGTAGGAGTTCTTCTTCACCCCAGTCTCCAACCTCTGCTCTGTGTAACAGGCCTTTTGCACCCAAATCTCCCACCTCTAATCTCTGTAACAGTCCTTTTACACCTCAGTATCCAACCTCTGCTCTCTTTAACAGTCCTGCTGCACCTCGATCTACAACTTCTGCTCTTTGTAAGATCCTTTTACAACCTTGTCTAAAAACTCTGCTCTCTGTAGAAGTTGTTCTGCACCCCAGTCTCCAACATGTGTTCTGTCCCGCAGACCCCAACCTCTGCTACCTGTAATGGTCCTTCTGAACCCCAGTCTCCAACCTCTGCTCTCTGTAATAATCCTTCTGCACCCCAATCTCCAACCTCTGCTCTCTGCAATGATCCTTTTGCACCGCAGTCTCAAGCATGTGCTCTCCAATAGTCATTCTGCACCCCAGTCTCCAACCTCTCCTTTCTGTATCATTCCTTCTGCACCACAGTTTCTAACCTCTTCTCTCTTTAACATTCCTTCTGCACCACTGTTTCCAACCTCTGCTCTCTGCAACAGTTCTTCTGCACCCCAGTCTCCAACATATGCTCTCTGCAGCAGTTCTACTGCACACCAAACTCCAAGGTCTGCACTCTGAAACAGTCCTTCTCCACACCAGTCTCCAATCTCTGCTCTATGTAACAGTCTTCCTGTAGTGCAGTCTCCAAAATTTGCTCTCTGTAACGCTCCTTCTGCTCCCCAGTCTTCAACCTCTGCTTTCTGTATCAGTCCTTCTGCACCCCAGTCTCCAACCTCATCTCTCTGTAACAGTCCTTCTGCACATCAGTCTCCAAACTCTGCTCTCTGTAACAGTCCTTCAGCACCCAAGTCTCAAAACTCTGCTTTCTGCAACAGTCCTTCTACACCCCATTCTCCAAACTCTGCTATCTTCAACAGTCCTTCTGCACCCCAGTCTCCAAACTCTGCTATCTGCAACAGTCCTTCTTCACCCCAGTCTCCAAACTCTGCTCTCTGAAACAGTCCTTCTGCACACCAGTCTCCAACATCTGCTCTCTGCAACAGTCCTTCTGCACCCCAGTCTCCAATATCTGCTCTCTGCAACAGTCTTTCTGCACCTCAGTCTGAAAACTCTGTTCTCTGAAACGATCATTCTGCACACCAGTCTCCAACCTCTTCTCTCTATAAAAGTTCTGCTGTACCACAGTCTCCAAAATATTCTCTCTGTAAGTTCCTTCTGCAACCCTGTCTCCAAACTCTGCTGTTTGTAACAGTCCATCTGCACCCCATTCTCCAACCTCTGCTGTCTGCATCAGTCCTTCTAAACCGGGGTCTCCAAACTCTGCTTTCTGTATCAGTCCATCTGCACCCAAATCTCCAACCTCTGCTCTCTGTAACAGTCCTTCTGCACCTCAGTCTACAAACTCTTTCTGCTACAGTCCTCTTAAACCCAGTCTCCAAACTCTGCCTCTGTAACAGTCCTACTTAAAGGCAGTCTTCAACCTCTACTCTCTGCAACAGTGCTTCTGCACACAAATCTCAAACCTGTGCTCTCCGCAACAGTTCTTCTACACCCCATGTCCAGCCTCTGCTCTCTGCAGCAGTCTCTGTGAAACGCAGTCTTCAAACTTCGCTCTCTATAATGATCCTTTTGTACCTCATTCTCCAAACTCTACTCTCTGGAAAAGTACTACTGCACCCCTACTCCAAACTCTGCTCTCCATAACAGGCCTTCTACACCCCAGTCTCCGACCTCTTTTCTCTATAACAATCCTTCTGCACCCCAATCTCCAACCTCGGCTCTCTACAACGATCTTTCTGCACCCCAGTCTGCAACCACTGCTCTCTGCAACAGTCCTTCTGCACCCCAGTCTCCAACCACTGATCTCTGCAATAGTCCTTCTGACCTCAGTCTGAAAACTCTGTTCTCTGCAACGATCATTCTTCACCCTACTCTCCAACCTCTGCTCTCTGTAACAGTCCTGCTGCACCTTGTTCTAAAACCTCTGCTCTCTGTGAGATCCTTGAGCAACCTTGTCTAAAAACTCAGGACTCCGTAACAGTTCTTCTGCACCCCAGTCTCCAACCTCGGCTCTCGGTAGCAGTCCTTTTGTAACTCAGTGTCCAAACTCTGCTCTCAAAAACCATTCCTCTGCACCTCAGTCTCCAAACTCTACTCTTTTTAACAGTCCTTCTGCACCCCCGTCTCAAACCTCTTCTGTCTTCAACGATCCTTCTGCACCCCAGTCTCCAAACTCTGCTCTCTCTAACAGTCCTTCTAAACCTCAGTCTCCAACCTCTTCTCTCTGTAACAGTCCTTCTGCACCTCAGTCTTCAACCTCTGCTCTCTGCAAAAGTCCTTCTACACCCCATTCTCTAAACTCTGTTCTCTGCAACAGTCCTTCTAAACCACAGTCTCCAACATCTGCTCTCTGCAACAGTCCTTCTTTACCCTAGTCTCCAACGTATGCTCTCTGTAACGGTCCTTCTGTACTGCAGTCTCCAAACTCTGCTCTCTCTAGCGCTCTGTCTGCACCCCAGTCTCCAAGCACTTCTCTCTGTATCAGTACTTCTGCACCCCAGTCTCCAAACTCTGCTCTCTGCAACATTCCTTCTGCACCTCAATCTCCAACATCTGCTCTTTCCAACACTTCTTCTGCACCGCAGTCTCCCACATTTGCTATCTGCAACAGTCCTTCTGCACCCCAGTCTCCAACATCTGCTCTTTGTAACAATCCTTCTGCACCTCAGTCTCCAACCTCTACTCTCTGTAACAGTCGTTCTGCTCCTCAGTCTCCAACCTCTGCTCTGTGTAAGATCTTTCTGTAACCCAGTCTCCAAACTCTTCCCTCTGTAACAGTCCTTCTGCACCCTTTTTCTAAACTCTTCTCTCTGTAACAGGCCTTCTGCACCCCAGTCTCCAACCTCTGTTCTCTGTACCAGTCCTTCTGCACCCTAGTCTCAAACCTCTACTCTCTAGAACGATCTTTATTCTTCCCAGTCTCCAACGTCTACTCTCTGCAATAGTCCTACTGCACCTCAGTCTGAAAACTCTGTGATCTGCAATGATCCTTCTGCACCCCAGTCTCCAAACTCTGCTCTCTGTAACAGTCCTGCTGCACCTCAGTCTGCAAACTCTGCTCTTCTTAAGATACTTCTGCAACCCTGTCTCCAAACTCTGCTCTCTGTAACACTCCTTCTGCACCCCAGTCTCCAACCTCTGTTCTCTGCAACAGTCTACTGCACCTCAGTATCCAAGCTCTGCTCTCTGCAACGATCTTTCTGCACCTCAGTTTCCAAACTCTGCTCTCTGTAACAGTCCTTCTGCACTCCAGTCTCCAACCTCTGCTCTCTGCAACAGTCCATTTGCACCCCAGTCTTCAACCCTGCTCTCTGTAAGATACATCTGAACCCTATTATCCAACCTCTGATCTCTGTAACAGTCCTTCTGCACCCCAGTCTCCAAACTCTGCTCTTTGTAACATTCCTTCTACACCTCAGTCTCCAACCTCTGCTCTCTGCAACAGTCCATCTGCACTCCAGTCTACAAAATCTGCTCTCTGCAACAATCCTTCTAAACCCTAGTTTCCAGCCTCTGCTCTCTGCAACAGTCCTTCTGCAGCCCAGTCTCCAACCTCTGCTCTCTGCATCGATCTTTCTAGACCCCAGTTTCCAACCTCTGCTCTCTGAACAGTCCTTCTGTACCCCAGTATCCAACCGCTGCGCTCTGTAACAGTTTTTCTATACCGCAGTCTCCAAACTCTGCTCTCTGTAACGTTTCTTCTGCACCCCAATTTGCAACCTCTAGTTTCTGTAACAATGTTTCTGCACCTCAGTCTCCAAACTCTGCTCTCTGTAGAAGGCCTTCTGCACCCCAGTCTTGAAAATCTGCTCTCTTCAAGGATTCTTCTGTACCCCAGTCTCCAACCTCTGCTCTCTGCAATGAACCTACTGCACTACAGTCGTTAACCTCTGATCTCTGCAACAGTCCTTCTGCAAAACAGTCTACAACCTCTGCTATCTTTAACAATTTTTCTGCACCCCAGTCTCCATACTCTGCTCTCTGTAAGAGTTTTTCTGCAAATCAGATTCCAACCTCTGCTCTCTGGAACAGTCCTTTTGCACCTCATGTCCAACCTCTACTCTCTGCAACAGTCTTTCTGAACCCCAGTCTCCAAACTCTCCTCTCTGCAACGATCCTTCTGGACCCAGTCTCCAACCTCTGCTCTCTGTAACAAACCTACTGCACCACAGTCTCCAAACTCTGCTCTCTGTAACATCCTTCTTCACTCCAGTTTCAAAACTCTGCTCTCTGTAACATTCCTTCTCCACACCAGTCTGTAACCTCTACCTTCTGCAAGTGTCCTGCGGCACCCCAGTCTCCAACCTCTGTCCTCTGCAACAGTCCTTGTGCTCCCCAGTCTCCAACCTCTGCTCTCTGTAACAGTCTTTCAGCACCCAAGTCTCCAAACTCTGCTTACTGGATGAGTCCTTTTGAACCTCAGTCTCAAACCTCTGCTCTCTGTATCTATCCTTCTGCACTTCAGACTCCAACCTGTGCTCTCTGTAACATTCCTTCTGCACCCCAGTCTCTAACCTCTGCTCTCTGTAACAGTTTTTCTATACCGCAGTCTCCAAAGTCTGGTCTCTGTAACGGCCCTTCTGCACCACAATTTCCAACCTCTGCTTTCTGTAACAGTCCTAATGCAACTCAGTCTCCAACCTCTGCTCTCTGTAACAGTGCTTATACACCTCAGTCTCCAACCTCTGCTCTCTGTAACAGTCCTACTGAACGTCAGTCTGACATATCTGCTCTCTTCACGATCCTTCTGCACCCCAGTCTCCAACCACTGCTCTCTGTAAAGTCCACCTGCACCTCAGTCTCCAACCTCTGCTTTTTGTAAGATCCTTCAACAACCCAGTCTCAAAACTCTCCTCTCTATAACTGTCCTTCTGCACCCCAGTCTCCAACCTTTCCTCTCGTAACAGGCCTTCTGCACGCCAGTCTCCAAACTCTTTTCTCTGTAGCAGGCCTTCTGCACCCCAGTTTCCAACTTCTGCTCTCTGCAATGATTATAATGCACCTCAGTCTCAAACCTCTAATCTCTGCAACTGTCCTTCTGCACCTCAGTCTCCAAATTCTGCTCTCTGTAAGATCGTTCTGCACCCCTGTATCCAATCTCTGCTCTCTGTAACAGTCCTTCTGCATCCAAGTCTCCAAACTCTGCTCTCTGTAACAGTCCTTCTGCACGCCGGTGTGCAACCTCTGCTTCTAAAACAGTCCTTCTGCACCCGAGTTACAAATAACTGCTCTCTGTAACAGTCCTTCTGTTCCCCAGTCTCTAACATCTTCTTTCTAAAACAGTTCTTCTGCACCTCAGTCTCAAAACCCTGCTCTCTGCAACGACCCTTCTGCACCCAAGTCTCCAACCTCTGCTCCTTGTAACAGTCCTTCAGCACCTCAGTCTCCCAACTCTGCTCTCTGTAAGATTCTTCTGCAACCCAGTCTTTAAACTCTGAACTCTGTAACAGTCCTTCTGCACAACAGTCTCTAACCTCTGCTCTCTGTAACAGACATTCTGCACCCCAGTCTCAAACCTCTGCTCTCCGTAACAGACCTATACCGCAGTCTCCAACCTCGGTTCTGTAATGGTCCCTCTGCAGCCCAATTTCGAAACTCTGCTTTCTGTAACAGTCCTTCTGCACCTGAGTCTCAAAACTCTCCTCTCTGTAACAGTCCTTCTACACCTCAGTCTCCAACCTCTGCTCTCTGTAACAGTCCACCTGCACCTCAGTCTCCAACCTCTGCTCTCTGTAAGAACCTTCAGCAACCCAGTCTCCAAACACTGCTCTGTATACCAGTCCTTCTGCACCCCAGTCTCCAACCTCTCCTCTCTGTAACTGGCCTTGTGCACGCCAGTCTCCAAACTCTGGTCTCTGCAACGATCCTTCTGCACCCCAGTCTTCAAACTCTGCTCTCTACAATGATCCTACTGCACCCAAGTCTCCAAACTCTGATCTCTGTAATACTCCTTCTGCACCTAAGTCTTCAAATTCTGCTCTCTGTAAGATACTTGTGCACCCCTTTTTTCTAGCTCTGCTCTATGTAACAGGACTTCTGTACCTCAGTCACCAATCTCTGCTCTTTGCAACAGTTCTTCTGCACGACAGTCTCCAAACTCTGCTCTCTGTAAGATCCTTATGCACTCCAGTTTCCAAATTCTTCTCTCTGTAACATTCCTTCTTCACCCAAGTATTTAAACCCTGCATTCTTCAAGTGTCCTGTGGAACCCCAGTCTCAAATTCTACCCTCTGCAACAGTCCTTCTGCTCCCCAGTCTCCAACATCTGCTCTCTGTAACGGTCCTTTTAACCCCAGTCTCAAATCTCTGCTCTCTGTATCTATCCTTCTGCACCTCAGTCTCCAACCTGTGATCTTTGTAACATTCCTTCTGCACCCCAGTCTCCAAACTCTGCTCTCTTTAACAGTTTTTCTATACTGCAGTCTCCAAACTCTGGTCTCTGTAAGGGTCCTTCTGCACCCCAATTTCCAACCTCTGCTTTCTATAACAGATCTTCTGCACCTCAGTCTCCAAACTCTGCTCTCTGTAACAGTCCATCTAAACCTCAGTCTCAAACCTCTGCTCTCTGTAACAGTCCTTTTGCACCTCAGTCTGACAACTCTGCTCTCTGAATGATCGTTCTGCACCCCAGTCTTCAAACACTGCTCTCTGTAACAGTCCACCTGCACCTCAGTCTCCAAGCTCTTCTCTCTGTAAAAGGCCTTCTGCAAGCCAGTCTCCATACTCTTCTCTCTGTAGCAGGCCTTCTGCACCCCAGTCTCCAAAATCTACTCTCTGCAATGATCCTTTTGCACCTCAGTCTCCAACATCAGCTCTCTGCAATGATCCAACTTCACCCCACTCTCCAACCTCTGATCTCTGCAGCAGTCCTTCTGCACCTCAGTCTCCAAATTATGCTCTCTGTAAGATGCTCCTGCACCCCAGTATCCAACCTCTGCTCTCTTTAACAGTCCTTCTGCACCTCAGTCTCCTAATTCTGCTCTCTCTAACAGCCCTTCTGCACCTCAGTCTCCCAACTCTGCTCTCTGTAAGATTCTTTTGCAACCAAGTCTTTAAACTCTGCACTCTGTAAAAGTCATTCTGCACAACAGTCTCCAACCTCTTCTCTCTGCAATGATTCTTCTCAACCCCAGTCTCAAACATCTGCTCTCTTCAACAGTCCTGCCGCACACCAGTCTTCAAACTCTTCTCGCTGTAACAGTCCTTCTTCACCCCAGTCTCCAAACTCTGCTCTCTGCAACGATTTTTCTGGACCCCAGTCTCCAATGTCTGCTTCCTGCAACAGTTCTTCTGCACCACAGTCTCCAACCTCTGCTCTCTGTAAGATCTGTCTGCACTCCAGTTTCCAAACTCTGCTCTCTGTAACATTCCTTCTTCAACCCAGTCTCCAACCTCTGTCCTCTGCAACAATCCTTCTTCTCCCAATTCTCGAACATCTGCTCTCTGTAACAGTCCTTCTGTACAGCAGTCTCCAACCTCTGTTCTTTGTATTGGTCTTTCTACACCCCAGTCTCCAACCTCTAATTTCTCTATAAGTCTGTCTGATCCCCAGTCTCCAACGTCTGTTCTCTGTATCTATCCTTCTGCACCTCAGTCTCTAACCTGTGCTCGATGTAAGAGTCCTTCTGCACCCAAGTCTCCAACATCTGCTCTGGATAAGTCCTATACCACAGTCTCCAACATCTGCTCTCTGTAAAACTCCTTCTGAACCCCAATTTAAAAACTCTGCTTCCTGTAACAGTCCTTCTGCACCTGAGTCTCCAAACTCTGCTCTCTGTAACAGTCCTTCTACACCCCAGTCTCCAAACTCTGCTTTCTGTATCAGTCTTTCTGAACCCCAGTCTCCACTCTCTGTTCTCTGTATCTATCCTTCTGCACCTCAGTCTCCAACCTCTTCTATATGCAACAGTCCTTCTATACTGCAGTCTTCAAACTCTGCTCTCTGTAAAGGTCTTTCTGCAGGACAGACTCCAAACTCTGCTTTCTGTTTCAGTCCTTCTGCACCCTAGTCTCCAAATTCTGCTCTCACTAAGAGTCTTTCTGCACCTCAGTATCCAACCTTTGCTCTCTGCAACAGTCCTTGTAAACACAGTCTCCAAACTCTGCTCTCTGAAACAGTCTTTCTGCAACCCAGTCTCCAACGTCTTCTCTCTGCAACAGTCCTTCTGCACCACAGTCTGCAAACTCTGCTCTCTGTAACAATCCTTCTTCCCCTCAGTCTCCAAACTCTGCACTATGTAACACGACTTCTGCACGCCAAGTCTCCAAACGCTGCTCTCTGTTACAGTCCTTCTGCACTCCAGTCTCCAAACTCTGCTCTCTGCAACAGTTCTTCTGCACCCCAGTCTCCAACCTCTACTCTCTGCAAAAGTCCTTCTTCACCCCAGTCTCCAACCTCTTCTCTCGTCAACAGTCCTTCTGCACCAAAGTATCCAACCTCTGCTCTCCGTAAGATCCTTCTGCACTCCAGTATCCAAACTCTGCTCTCTGTAGCATTCTTTCCCAACCCCGTTTTTTAAACTCTGCTTTCTGCAAATGTCCTGCAAGACCCCAGTCTCCAAACTCTGTTTTCTGCAACAGTCCTTCTGCTGCCCAGTCTGCAACATCTTCTCTCTGTAACAGTCCTTCTGTACCGCAGTCTCCAACCTCTGCTCTCTGTAACTGTCCTTCTGCACGCAAGTCTCCAAACTCTTCTTTCTGTATCAGTCCTTCTGAACTCCAGTCTCAAACCTCTGCTCTGTGTATCTATCCTTCTGCACCTCAGTCTCCAACCTCTGCTATCTGTTACAGTTTTTCTATACCACAGTCTCCAAACTCTGGTTTCTTTTTAACGGTCCTTTTTGTACCCCAATTTCCAACCTCTGCTTTCTGTAACAGTTCTTCTGCACCTCAGTCTCCAAATTCTGCTCTCTGTAACAGTCCTTCTACACCTCGGTCTTCAACCTCTGCTCTCTGTAACAGTCCATCTGCACCACAGTATGACACCTCTGCTCTCTGCACGATCCTTTTGCACGCCAGTCTCGAACCACTGCTCTCTGTAACAGTCGAACTTCACCTAAGTCTCCAAACTCTGCTCTCTGTAAGATCCTTCTGCACCCAAGTTTCCAACCTCTGCTCTATGTAACAAGATTTTGCACCTCAGTCTCCAACCTCTGCTCTCTGCAACAGTCCTTCTGCACCCCAGTCTCCATCTTCTTCTCTCTCTAAGAGTCCTTCTGAACAACAGTCTCCAACCTCTGCTCTCTGCAACATTCCTTCTGAAGCCCAATCTCAATCCTCTGTTCTGTGCATCAGTCCTTCTGCACCCCAGTCTCAAACCTCTGCTCTCTGCAAAAGTCCCTCTGAACCCCAGTCTCCAGACTCTGCTCTCTATAACAATCCTTCTGAACCTCAGTCTCCAAACTCTGTTCTCTGCAACGGTCCTTGTGCACCTCAGTCTCCAACCTCTACTCTCTGTAACAGTCCTTCTGCACTTCACTCTCCAACCTCTGCTCTCTGTAGTATCCTTCTAAAACCCAGTCTCAAAACTCTGCTTTCTGTATCTATCCTTCTGCACCTCAGTTTCCAACCTCGGCTCTCTATAACAGTCCACCTGCACCTCAGTCTCCAACCTTTGTTCTCTGTAAGATCCTTCAGGATCTCAGTCTCGAAACTCTGCTCTCTATAACAATCCTTCTGAACCCCAGTCTCCAACCTCTCCTCACTGTAACAGGCCTTCTGCACGCTAGTCTCCTAACTCCCTCTCTTTAGCAGGCATTCTGCACCCAAATCTTCAACCTCTGCTCTCTGCAACGATCCTTCTGCAACCCAGTCCCCAACCTCTGCTCTCTGCAATGATCCTACTGCACTCCAGTCTCCAACCTCTGATCTCTTAAACAGTCCTTTTGCAACTCTGTCTTTAACTTCTACTCTCTGTAAGTTCCTTCTGCACCCCTGTCTCCACGCTCTGCTTATTGCAACGATCCTTCTGCACCCCAGTGTCCAAACTCTGCTCTATGTAACAAAATTTTGCACCACAGTCTCCAACCTCTGCTCTCTGCAACAGTCTTTCTGCACCCCAGTCTCCAACTTCTGCTCTCTCTTAGAGTCCTTCTGCAACTCAGTCTAAAACATCTGCTCTTTGCAACATTTTTTTTGCATTCCAGTCTCCATCCTCTGCTCTCTGCAATATTCCTTCTGCACCACATTCTCCAACCTCTGCTCTCTGCAACAGTCCTTCTGCACCCCAGTCTCCAACTCTGCTCTCTGTAACAATCTTTCTGCATCTCAGTCTCCAAACTCTGTTCTCTGCAAAGGTCCTTCTTCACCTCAGTCTCCAACCTATACTCTCTGTAACAATCCTTCTGCATTTCACTCTCCAAACTCTGCTCTCTGTAGAATCCTTCTAAAACCCACTGTAAAACCTCTGCTCTCTGTATCTATTATTCTGCACCTCATTCTCCAAACTCTGCTCTCTGTTACAGTTTTTCTATACCGCAGTCTCCAAATTCTGGTCTCTGTTACGGTCCTTCTGCACGCCAATTTCCAACCACTTTTTTCTGTAATAGTCTTCTGCACCTCAGTCTCCGAACTCTGCAATCTGTAACAGTCCTTCTGCACCTCAGTCTGACACCTCTGCTCTCTGCACGATCATTCTTCACCCAGTCTCCAAACACTGTTCTCTATAACAGTTATCCTGAACACCAGTCTCAAAACTCTGCTCTCTGTATCTATACTTCTGCACCTCAGTCTCCAACCTGTACTCTCTGTAACATTCCTTCTACACCCCAGTCTCCAAACTCTGTTCTCTGTAACAGTTTTTCTATACCGCAGTCTTCAAACTCTGGTCTTTGTAACGGTCCTTCTGCACCTCAGTCTGACACCTCTCCTCTCTGCATGGTCCTTCTGCACCTCAGTCTCCAGCCACTGGTCTCAGTAACAGTCCACATGCATCTCAGTCTCCAACCTCTTCTCTCCATAAGATTTTTAAGTAACGAAGTCTCCAAAATCTGCTCTCTATAACAGTCGTTCTGCACCTCAGTATCCAACCTCTCCTCTCGGTAACAGGCATTCTGGATGCAAGTCTCCCAACTCTGCTCTCTGTAGCAGGCCTTCTGCACCCCAGTCTCCATAATGTGCTCTCTGCAATGATCCTTCTGCACCCCAGTCTCCAACATCTGATCTATGCAACAGTCCATCTGCACTTCAGTCTCCAAATTCTGCTCTCTGTAAGATGCTTCTGCATTCCTGTATCCAACCTCTACTCTCTGTAACAGTCCTTCTGCACCCGATTCTCCAAACTCTGCTCTCTGTAACAGGACTTCCGCACCTCAGTCTCAAACCTCTGCTCTCTGCAACAGTCCTTTTCCACCCTAGTCTAAAACCTCTGCTCTCTACAACAGTCCTTCTGCACACTAGTTACCAACAACTGCTCTCTGCGACAGTCCTTCTGCACCTCAGTCTCACAATTCTGCTCTCTGTAAGATCCTTCTGCAACCCAGTCTTTAAATTCTGCACTTTGTACCTGTCCTTCTGCACAACAGTCTCCAACTTCTGCTCTCTGTAACAGGACTTCTGCAACCCAGTCTTCAAACTCTGCTCTCTGTAACAGGCTTTCTGCACCCCAGTCTCCAACCTCTCCCCTCTGAAACGATTCTTCTCCAACCCAGTCTCTAATATCTGCTGTCTGCAACAGTCGTTTTGAACCCCAGTCTCCAAACTCTGCTCTCTGTAAGATCCATCTAAACCCCAGTCTCCAAACTATGCTCTCTGTAACAGTCCTTCTACACCCAAGTCTCCAAACTCTGCTCTCTGTAACAGTCCTTCTGCACCCCAGTCTCTAAAATCTGCTCTCTGCAACATTCCTTCTGCACCCCAGTCTTCAACATCTGCTCTCTGCAACACTCCTTATGCACCCCAGTCTCCAAACTCCGCTCTCTGCAAGGATCCTTCTGGACTCCAGTCTCCAACGTCTGCTCTCAGCAACAGTCTTTCTGTACCTCAGTCTCCAACCTCTGCTCTCTGGAACAGTCCTTCTCTACAGTATCCTTCAACTTCTGCTCTCTGCAACGAACATTCTGCACCCCAGTCTCCAAAATCTGCTCTCTATGAAAATCCTTCTGCACCTCAGTCTGAAAATTTTGCTCTCTGCAACAATCCTTCTGCACCCAAGACTTCAACATCTGCTCTCTGTAACAGTCCTTCTGCACCTCAGTCTCCAAACTCTGCTCTATGTATGATCCTTCTGCAACACTGTCTTTAAAATTTGTTCCCTGTAACAGTCCTTCAACACCTCAGTCTCCAACATCTGCTCTCTGTAACACTCGATCTACACCTCAGTCTGAAACCCGTTCTCTCTGCAGCATCCTTCTGAACCCCAGTATCCAACAACTGCTCTCTGTAACAGTCCTTCTTCACCACAGTCTCCAAACTCTGCTTTCTGTAAGATACTTTTGCCACCGAGTCTCCTAACTCTCTATAACAGTCCTTCTGCACGCCAGTCTTTTACCTCTGCTCTCTTTAACAGGCCTTCGGCACCCCAGTCTCCAAACTCTGCTCTCTGTAACAGGCCTTTTTCACCCCAGTTTCCAAAGTCTGTTTTCTATAAGAAGTCTTCTACACCGCAGTCTCCTACCTCTGCTCTCACCCCACTCTCCAACCTGTGGTCTCTGCAACAGTCCTTCTGCACCTCAGTCTTAAAACGCTGTTCTCTGCTACGATCCTTTTGTACCTCAGTCTCCAACCTCTACTCTCTGTTACAGTCCTTCTGCACCTGGGTCCCCAACATCTGCTCTCTGTTAGATCCTTCTTCAACCCAGTCTCCCAACTCTGTGATCTCTAACAGTCATTCTAGAGCCCTTCTCCACACACTGCTCTCCGTTACAGGCCTTCTGAACCCCAGTCTCCAACGTCTGCTCTCTGTAACAGTCTTTTTGAACCTCAGTCTCCAAACTCTGCTCTCTGCAACGATCCTTCTGAACCCCAGTCTCCAACGTCTCCTCTCCTCCACAGTCCTTCTGCACCTCAGTCTCCAAATTCTGCTCTCTGAAACAGTTCTTCTACACCCCAGTCTCCAACCTCTGCTCTGTGTAACAATTCTTCTGCACCCCAGTCTCTAACCTCTGCTCTCCGTAACAGTCCTTCTGCACCATATTCTCCAACCTCTGCTCTCTGTTACAGTCTTTATATACAGCAGTCTCCAACCTCTGCTCTCTGTAAAGGTCCCTCTTCCTTAATTTCTAACCTCTGCTTTCAGTAACAGTCCTTCTGCACCTTAGTCTGAAACCTCTGCTCTCTGCACGATCCTTCTGCACCCCAGTCTCCAATCACTGCTCTCTGTAAGATTCATCCTGCCCCACAGTCACCAACCACTGCTCTCTGTACGATCCTTCTGTGACCTAGCCTCAAAACACTGCTCTCTATAACAGTCCTTCTGCAACCCAGTCTCCAACATCTGCTCTCTGTTGCAGGCCTTATGCACCCCAGTCTCCAAAATCTGCTCTCTTAAACAGTCCTTCTGCACTCCAGTCTGCAACCTCTGCTCTCTGTAACGGTCCTTCTGCACCCCAGTCTCAACCTCTGCTTTCTGTATCAGTAATTCTGCACCCCAGTCTCCAAACTTTGCTCTCTGTAACATTCTTTCTGCACCTCAGTCTTCAACGTCTTCTCTCTGTGATAGTTCTTCTGCACCCCAGTCTCCAAACTCTGCTCTCTGCAACAGTTATTCTGAACCCCAGTCTCCAACATCTACACTCTGAAACAATTCGTCTATAAACCATTCTCCAACCTCTACTCTCTGAAACAGTCTTCCTGTATTGTAGTCTCCTAACTCTGCTCTCTGAAACGGTCCTTCTGCACCCTAGTCTCCAACCTCTGCTTTCTGTATAAGTCCTTCTGAACCCCAGTCTCCAACCTCTGCTCTCTGTAACAGTCCTTCTGCACCTCAGTCTCCAAATTCTGCTCTCTGCAACAGTCCTTCTGCACCTTAGTCTCCAACCTCTGTAATTTCCAACAGTCCCTCTGCACCTCAGTCTGAAAACTCAGTTCTCTGCAACAATACTTCTGCACCCCAGTCTCCAAACTCTGCTCTCTGTAACAGTCCTGTTCCACCTCAGTCTCCAACCTCTGCTCTCTGTAAGATTCTTCTGCAACCCTGTCTCCAAACTCTGCTCTCTGTAACAGTCCTTTTGTATTGCAGTCTCCAACCTCTTCTCTTTGTAATGATTCCTTCTGCTCACCAATTGCCAACGTCTAGTTTCTGTAACAGTCGTTCTACATCTCAGACTCCAAACTCTGCTCTCTGTAAAAGTCCTTCTGCGCCTCATTCTGAATCCTCTGCTTTCTGCAAGGATCCTTCTGCATCCCAGTCTTCAAACTGTGCTATCTGTAACAGTCCTTCTGCACCCCAGTCTCCAAACTCTGCTCTCTGTAACAGACTTTCTTCACCTTAGTCTCTAAACTCTGCTCTCTGTAACAGTTTTTCTGCACCCCAGGATCCTACATCTGCTCTCTATAACAGGCCTTCTGCACCTCAGTCTGAAAACTCTGCTCTCTGCAAAAATCCTTCCCGCACCCGAGTTTTCAAACTTTGCTCTCTGTAACAGTCTTTCTGAACCTCAGTGTCCAAAATGCTCTCTGTAAGATCCTTCTGCATCCCAGTCTCGAAATCGTGCTATCTGTAACAGTTTTTCTGCACCACAGTCTCCAATGTCTGCTCTCTGTAACAGTCCTTCTGAACCACAGTCTCCAATGTCTGCTCTCTGTAACAGGTCTTCTGCACCCAGGTCTCGATTCTCTGCTCTCTGTAACAGGCCTTCTGTTCCCCAGCCTCCAACCTCTTCTCTATGCCAGGATCCTTCCTCACCTCAGTCTACAACCTCTGCTCTCTGCAACAGTCCTTCTGTACCACAGTCTCAAACCTCTGATTTCTATATCAGTCTTTCTGCACAACAGTTTTCAACCTCTGCTGTCTGTAACAGTCCTTCTGAACCTCTGTCTACAACCTCTGCTCTCTGCAACCTTGATTCCGCACCCCATTCTTTAACCTCTTCTCTCTCCAACAGTACTTCTGAACCAAAGTCTACAACATCTGCTCTCTGCAACAGTCCTTCTTTACCCTAGTCTTTAAACTCTGCTGTCTGAACCAGTCTTTCTGTACTACAGTCTCCAATCTCTCCTCTCTGTAACCTTAATTCTGCACCCCAGTCTCCAAACTCTTCTTTCTGTATAAGTACTTCTGCACCCCAATCTCCAACCTCTGATCTCTGTCACATTCTTACTGCACCTCAGTCTCCAACTTCTGCTCTATGCGACAGTTCTTCTGCAACCCAGTCTCAAAAATCTATTCTCTGCAACAGTTCTTCTACTCCACAGTCTGCAACATCTGCTCTCTCTAACAGTCCTCCTGTATTGCAGTCTCAAAAGTTTGCTTTCTGTAACGGTCCTTTTACACACCAGACTCCAACCTCTGTTTCTGTATTGGTCCTACTGCACCCTAGACTCCAACCTCTAATCTCTGTGACAGTCGTTCTGCTTCTCAGTCTCCAAACTCTTCTCTCTGCAACAGTCGTTATGCACCCAAGTCTCCAACACCTGCTACCTGCAACAGTCCTTCTACATCCCAGTCTCCAACCTCTGCTCCCTGCAATGGTCCTTCTGCACCTCATTCTGCAACGTCTACTGTCTGTAACATGCCTTCTGCACCTCAGTCTTCCAGCTCTGATCTCTGTAAGATCCTTCTGCAACCCAGTCTCCAAACTCTGACCTCTTTGACGATCCTTCTGCACCCAGTTTCCAAACCCTGCTCTAACAGTCCAGTTGCACCTCAGTCTCCAAACTCTGCTCTCTGTAAGATGCTTCTGCAACCCTGTCTCAAAACTCTGTTCTCTGTAACAGTCCTTCTGCACCTCAGTCTCCAACTTCGGCTCTCTGCAACAGTCCTTCTAAACCCCAGTCTCCAACCTCTGCTCTCTGCAACAGTCCTTCTGCACCCAGTCTACAACATCTGTTCTCTGCAACAGTCCTTCTGCACCTCAGTCTGAAAACTCTGCTCTCTGCAACGATCCTTGTACACCCCAGTCTCCAAACTCTGCTTTCTGTAACAGTTTTTTTGCACGTCATTCTCCAACCTCTGCTATCTGTAACAGTCTTTCTGCACCCCCGTCACCAACCTCTGCTCTCTGTAAGATCCTTCTGCATCCAGGTTTCCAAACTCTGCTCTCTGTAACAGTCCTTCTAGTACCCAGTCTCAACCTCTGCTCTCTGTAACAGTTCTTCTCTACCGCAGTCTTTAACCTGTGCTCTCTCTAACTGTCGTTCTGTACCGCAGTCTCCAAACTCTGCTCTCTGCAATGGTCCTTCTGCACCCCATTCTCCAAACTTTGTTGTCTGCAAGAGTCCTTAAGCACCTCAGTATCCAACCTCTTCTCCATGCCACAATCCTTTTGCACCCCAGTCTTCAACATCTGCTCTCTGAAAAAGTCCTTCTGCACCCGAGTCTCCAACCTCTGCTCTCTGCAACAGTCCTTCTGCACCTCAGTCTGAAAACTCTGCTCTCTGCAATGATCCTTTTACACTCCAGTCTCCAAACTCTGCACTCTGAAACAGTCCTTCTGTACTTCAATCTCCAACCTCTGCTCTCTGTAACAATCCTTCTGCACCTCAGTCTGAAAACGCTGTTCTCTGCAATGATCCTTCTGCACCCCAGTCTCCAAACTCTGCTCTCTGTAATACTCCTGTTGCACCTCAGTCTCGAAACTCTGCCCTCTGTAACAGTCCTTCTGCACCCCTTCTCCAAACTCTGTTCTCTGTAACTTCTTCTGCACACCAGTCTCAATACTCTGCTCTCTACAACGATCCTTCCCACCCCATTTTCTATCCTCTGCTCTCTGCAACAGTCCTTCTCCACACCAGTCTCCAACCTCTGCTCTCTGTAACAGTCCTCCAGTAGTGCAGTATCCAAAATCTCCTCTCTGTAACGGTTCTTCTGCACCCTATCTCCAATTTCTGTTCTCTGTAACAGTCCTTCTAAACCTCAGTGTCCAAACTCTGATCTCTGCAACAACACTTCTGCACCTCAGTCTGAAAACTCTGTTCTCTGCAACGATCTTTCTGCACCCCAGTGTCCAACCTCTGCTCTCTGTAACAGTCCTTCTGTACCTCAGTCCCCAACCTCTGCTCTCTGTTACAGTGCTACTGCACCTCAGTCTACAAACTCTGCTCTCTGCAACAGTCCTTCTACACACCAGTCTCCAAATTCTGCTTACTGTATCAGTCCTTCTGAACCCCAGTCTCCAACTTCTGCTAACTTAAACAGTCCTTCTGCACCTCAGCCTCCAAATTCTATTCTCTGCAAAAGTCCTTCTGCACCCAAGTCTCCAACACCTGCTCGCTTCAACAGTCCTTCTTCACCCCAGTTTCCAACCTCTGCTATCTGCAACAGTTATTCTGCATCCCAGTCTCCAACATCTGCTCTCTGGAACAGTCCTTCTGCACCAAATCTCCAACCTCTTCCTCTGTAACAGTCCTACTGTAACCCATTATCCAACCTCTGCTCTCTGCAAAAGTCCTTCTGCACCCCAGTCTCTAATATCTGATCTCTGCAACAGTCTTTCTGAAGCTCAGTCTGAAAACTCTGGTCTCTGCAACAATCTTTGTGCACCCCAGTCTCCAAAATCTGCTTTCTGTCATAGTCCTTCTTCACCTCAGTCTCCAAAATCGGCTCTCTGTAACAGTGCTTCTGCACCCCAGCCTCCAACCTGTGCTCTCTGTAAGATCCTTCTGCACCCCAGTTTCCGAATCTGCTCTTTGTAACATTCTTTCTGCTCCCCAGTCTCCAACCTCTGCTCTCTGCAAAAGTTCTTCTTCACCCCAGTCTTTAAACTCTGCTCTCTGCAACAGTTCTTCTGCACCCTAGTCTCCAAGGTCTTCACTCTGAAATAGTCCTTACCCACACCAGTCTCCAACCTCTGCTCTCTTTAAAAGTCCTCCTGTAGTGCAGTCTCCAAAATCTGCTCTCTGTAACGGTTCTTCTGCACCCAAGTCTCAAACCTCTGCTTTCTGTAACAGTCCTTCTAAACCCAGTCTCCAAACTCTGCTATCTGTAACAGTCATTGTGCACCCAGTCTCCAAATTCTTCTCTCTATAACAAAAATTCTGCACCCCAGTCTCAAAACTCTACTCTCTGCAACGATTTTTGCACCCCATTCTCCAACTTCTGTTCTCTGCAAAAGTCCTTCGGCACCCCAGTCTCCAACATCTGCGCTCTGCAACAGTTCTTCTGAACCTTGGTCTGAAAACTCTGCTCTCTGCAAAAATCCTAGTGCACCCCAGTCTCCAAACTCTGCTTTCTGTAAGAGTCCTTCTGCACCTCAGTCTCCAAAATCGGCTCTCTGTAACAGTGCTTCTGCACCGCAGCCTCCAACCTCTGCTATCTGTAAGAGTCCTGCTGTGCTCCCAAGTCTCCAACCTCTGCTATTTGTAACAGTCTTTCTGCTCCCCAGTCTCCAACCTCTGCTCTCTGTAAGAGTCCTTCCGTACCACAGTCACCAACCTCTGCTCTCTGTAAAGGTCCTTCTGCACCACAGTCCCCAACCTCTCCTTTCTGTATCATTCTTTCTGCACCACAGTTTCCAACCTCTGCTTTCTGCAACATTTTTTCTGAACCTCAGTCTCCAAACTGTGTCTTTGTGACAGTTCTTCTGCACCCCAGTCTCCAACCTCAGCTCTCTGCAAAAGTTCTTCTGAACCCCAGTCACCAAAGTCTGCACTCTGAAACAGTCCATCTCACACCAGTCTCCAAACTCTGTTGTCTGTCACAGTCCTCTTTTAGTGCAGATTTTAAAATCTGCTCTTTGTAAAGGTCCTTCTACACCTTATGTCCAGCCTCTGCTCTCTGCAGCAGTCTCTCTGCAACCCAGTCTCCAACCTCCGCTCTCTGGAACAATCCTTCTGCACCTCAGTATCCAACCTCTGCTCTTTGCAACGGTCCTTCTGCACCTCATTCTCCAAACTCTACTCACAGTAAAAGTACTTTTGCACCCCTGCTCCAAACTCTGCTCTCTGTAACAGGCCTTCTGCACCCAAGTCTCTGATTTCTGTCCCTTTAAACAATCCTTCTGCACCCCCAGTCTCCAACCTCTGCTCTCTACAATGATCCTTCTGCACCCTGTCTCAAACCTCTGCTCTCTGCAACAGTCCTTCTGCACCCCAGTCATCAACATGTGCTCTCTGCAAATTCCTTCTGCACCTTAAGTCTGAAAACGCTGTTCTCTGCAACGATCCTTGTGCACCCTAGTCTCCAGCCTCTGCTCTCTGTAAAAGTCCTGCTGCACCTTGGTCTACAAAAACTACTCTCTGTTAGATCCTTGTGCAACCTTGTCTAAAAACTCTGCTCTCTGTAACAGTTTTTCTGCACCCCAGTCTCCAACCTCTGCTCTCTGTAACAGGCCTTTGCACCTCAATCTCCAAACTCTCTCTCTGCAACAGTCCTTCTGGACCTCAGTCGCCAAATTCTGACCTCTGTAAGATGCTTCTGCAGCCTTGTATCCAACCTCAGCTCTTTGTAAAAGTTCTTTGCACCCATGTCTCCGACCTCTGCTCTCTGTAACAGGACTTCCGCACATCAGTCTCCAAACTCTGCTCTCTACAACAGTCCTTTTGAACCCTAGTTACAAACATCTGCTCTCTGAAACAGTCCTTCTGCTCCCCAGATTCCGAGATCTGCTCTACGTAACAGTCCTTCTGTACTGCAGTCTCTAACCTCTGCTCTTTGTAACGGTCCTTCTACACCCCAGTCTCCAACCTCTGCTTTCTGTATCAGTCTGTCTGAACCCCAGTCTCCAACCTCTGTTCTCTTTATCTCTCCTTCTGAACCTCAGTCTTAAACCTGTTTTCTATGTAAGAGTCCTTCTGCACCTCAGTCTCCATCCTCTTCTCTCTGTAACGGTCCGTCTGCACCCCAATTTCCAAACTCTGCTTCCTGGAACAGTCCTTCTGCACCTGATTCTCCAAACTCTGCTCTCTGTAACAGTCCTTCTACACCTCATTCTCCAACCTCTGCTCTCTGTAACAGTCCTTCTGCACCTCAGTCTGAAACTTCTGCTTTCTGCACGATCCTTCTGCACCCCAGTATCCAAAACACTGCTCTCTGTAACAGTCCACCTGCACCTCAGTCTCTAACCTGTGCTCTCTGTAATATCCGACAGCAAACCAGTCTTCAAACTGTGCTCTTTGTAACAGTCCTTCTGCACCCAGTCTCCAACCTCTCCTCTCTGTAACAGGCCTTCTGAATGCCAGTCTCCTAACTCTGCTCTCTGCAACGATATTTCTGCACCCCAGTGGTCCAACAACTGCTCTCTGCAATGATCCTACTGCACCCCAGTCTCCAACCTCTGATTTCTGCAAGAGTCCTTCTGCACCTCAGTCTCCAACTTCTGCTCTCTGCAAGGTCCTTCTGCACCCCTGTCTTCAAGCTCTGCTCCTTGTAACAATCCTTCTGCACCCCAGTCTCCAACTCTTCTCGATGTAAAAGAACTTCTGCACCTCAGTCTTTAATCTCTGCTCTCTGCAACAGTCCTTCTGCACCCCAGTCTCCAAACACTGCTCTCTACAACGGTCTTTCTGTACTGCAGTCTAAAAATTCTTCTCCCTGTAACGGTCTTTCTGCACCGCAGACTCTAATCTCTGCTTTCTGTATCAGTTTTTCTGCACCTCAGTCTCAAACCTCTGCTCTCAGCAACAGTCCTTGTGCATCCCAGTCTCAAACCTCTGCTCTCTGAAACAGTGCTTCTGCACCCCAGTCTCCAACCTCTGCTTTCTGCAACAGTCCTTCTGCACCCCAGTCTTAAAATTTTGTTCTCTGTAACAATCCTCCTGCACCTCAGTCTCCAACCTCTGCTCTTTGTAACAGGACTTCTGCACCTCAGTCTCCAACCTCTGCTCTCTGCAACAGTCCTTGTGCACTCCAGTCTACAACCTCTTTTCTCTGCAAAAGTTCTTCTCCACCCCAGTCTCCAACCTCTGCTCTCTGCAACAGTCCTTCTGCACCAAAGTCTCCAACCTCTGCTCTCTGTAAGATATTTCTGCACTCCAGATTCTAAACTCTGCTCTCTGTAACATTCCTTCTCCACCCCAGTTTTAACCTCTGCTTTCTGCAAGTGTCCTGCGGCACCCCAGTTTCCAGCTCTGTCCTCTTCAACAGTCCTTCTGCTCCCCAGTCTCCAACATCTTCTCCTGTACAATCCTTCTGTACAGCAGTCTCCAAACTGTGCTCTCTGTAACATTCCTTCTGCAACCCAGTCTCCAACCTCTACTCTCTGTAACAGTTTTTTGATACAGCAGTCTCCAAACTCTGGTCTCTGTAACAGTCCTTCTGCACTTCAGTCTCCAAACTCTGCTCTCTCTAACAGTTTTTCTACACCTCAGTCTCGAACCTCTGCTCTCTGTAATAGTCCTTTGGAACCTCAGTCTGACACCTCTGCTCTCTGCATCATCCTTCTGCACCCCAATCTTCAACCATTTCTCTCTGTAACAGTCAAACTGCACCCCAGTCTCCAACCTCTGCTCTCTGTAACACTTTTTCTATACCGCAGTCTCCAAACTCTGGTCTGTATAACAGTCCTTCTGCACCCCAATTTCTAACATCTGCTTTCTGTAACAGTCCTTCTGCACCTCAGTCTTCAAACTCTGCTCTCTGTAACAGTCTTTCTACACCTCAGTCTCAAAACTCTGCTCTCTGTAACAATCCTTCTGCACCTCTGTCTGACACCTTGCTCTCTGCACAATTCTTCTGCACCCCAGTCTCAAAACTCTGCTCTCTACAATGATCCTACTGCACTCTAGTCTCCAAACTGTGATTTCTGCAACTAAGTCTCCAAATTCTGCTCTCTGTAAGATCCTTCTACACCCCCGTACCCAAATTCTGCTCTCTTTAAATGTCCATCTGTACCCGAGTCTCCAAACTCTGCTCTCTGTAACATGACTTTGGTACCTCAGTCTCCAAACTCTGTTCTCTACAACAGTCCTTCTGCACCCCAGTCTCCAAACTCTGCTCTCTACAACAGTCCTTCTGCACCCTAGTTACCAACATCTGCTCTCTGCAACAGACCTTCTGTACCGCAGTCTCCAACATCTGCTCTCTGCAACAGTTTTTCTGCACCTCAATCTGAAAACTCTGCTCTCTGCTACGACCCTTCTGCACCCCAGTCTTTTATTTCTGCTCTCTGTAACTGTCCTTCTTCACCTCAGTCTCCCAACTCTGCTCTCTTTATAATCCTTCTACAACACAGTCTTCAAACTCTGCATTCTGAAACAGTCTTTCTGCACAACAGTCTCCGAGATCTGCTCTCTGTAACAGTCCTTCTACACCCCAGTCTCAAACCTCTTTTTTCTGTATCAGTCAATTTTAACCCCGTCTCCAAACTCTGTTCTCTGTATCTATCCTGCTGCACCTCAGTCTCCAACCTGTGCTCTATGTAAGAGTCCTTCTGCACACCAGTCTCCAAACTTTGCTCTCTGCAATAGTCTTTCTGTACTGCAGTCTCCAAACTCTGCTCTCTGTAATGGTCTTTATGCACCCCAGACTCCAATCTCTGCTTTCTGTAACAGTACATCTGCACCCCAGTCTCCAACTTCTTCTCTCTCTAAGTGTCCTTCTGCGTCCTAGTCTCTAATCTATGCTCTCGGTAACAGTCCTATACCGCAGTCTCCAACCTCTGCTATCTTTAACTGTCCTTCTGCACCCCAATTTCCGAACTCTGCTACCTGTAACAGTCCTTCTGCACCTGAGTCTTCAAACTCTGCTCTCTGTACCAGTCCTTCCACAACTCAGTTTCCAACCTCTTCTCTCTGTAACCTTTCTTCTGAACCTCAGTCTGAATCCTCTGCTCTCTACACGATCCTCTGCACCCCAGTCTCCAACCACTGCTCTCTGTAACAGTCCACCTGCACCTCAGTCTCCAACTTCTGCCTCTGTAAGATCCTTCAGCAACCCAGTCTATAAACTCTGCTCTCTATAACAGTCCTTCTGCACCCGAGTATCCAACCTCTCCTCTCTATAACAGGCCTTCTGCACGCCAGTCTCCAAACTCTGCTCTCTGTATCAGGCCTTCTGCACCCCAGTCTTTAACCTCTACTCTCTACAACGATCCTTGTGCACACTAAACTCTAACCTCTGCTCTCTGCAATGATCCTACTGCACGCCAGTCTCCAACTTCTGATCTCTGCAACACTGCTTGTGCACCTCAGTCTCCAATTTCTTCTCTCGGTAAGATCCTTCTGCACCCCTTTCTCAAGGTCTGCTTTTTGCAATGATCCTCCTGCACCCCAGTCTGCAACCTCTGCTCTATGTAACTGGACTTCTGCACATCACTCTCCAACATCTACTCTCTGCAACAGTCCTTCTGCACCCCAGTCTCCAGACTCTGCTCTCTGCAACAGTCTTTCTGTACTGCAGTCTCTAAATTCTGCTCTCTGTAACGGTCTTTCTGCACCCCAGAATCCAATCTCTGCTTTCTGCATCAGTCCTTCTGCACCCCAGTCCCCAACATCTGCTCTCTCTAAGAGTCCTTCTGCACCTCTGTCTCCAACCTCTGCTCTCGGCAAAAGTCCTTCTGCACCCCAGTCTCCAAACTCTGCTGTCTGCAACAGACCTTCTGCACCCAGTCTCCCACCTCTGCTCTATGCAACAGACCTTCTGTACCCATTCTCCAAACTCTTCTATCTGTAACAATTCTTCTGCACCTCAGACTCCAAACTCTGCTCTCTGTAGGATCCTTCTAAAACCCAGTCTCCAAACTCTGCTCTCTGTAACAGTCTTTCTTCACACCAGTGTCCAACCTCTGCTCTCTGCAACAGTCCATCTGCACCCCAGTCTCCAAAATCTGCTCTCTGCAACAGTCCATCTGCACCTCAGTATAAAAACTCTGCTGTCTGCAACGAACCTTCTGCACCCCGTCTCCTACATCTGCTGTCTGTAACATCTTTCTGCACCTCAGTCTCCCAATTCTGATCTTTGTAAGATCCTTCTGCAACCCAGTCTTTAAACTCTGCACTCTGTAACCGTCCTTATGCACAACAGTCTTCAACCTCTGCTCTGTGTAAGAGTCCCTTCTGTACTGCAGTCTCCAACCTCTGCTCTCTGTAACGGGCCTTCTACACCACAGTCTACAACCTCTGCTCTCTGCAATGATCCTACTGGACCCCAGTCTCCAACCTCTGATTTCTGCAACAGTTTTTTTGCACCTCAGTCTGAAAATTCTGCTCTCTGCACGATCCTTCTACACCCCAGTCTCCAACCACTGCTCTCAGTAACAGTCCCCCTGCACCTCAGTCTCCAACCTCTGCTCTCTGTAAGATCCTTCATCAACCCAGTCCTCAAAGCAGTGCTCTCTGTAACAGACCATCTCACCCAAGTCTCCAAATTCTTCTCTCTGCAACGATTCTTCTCCAAACCAGTCTCAAACCTCTGCCTCTCTGCAACAGTCCTTTTGCACCACAGTCGACAACCTCTGCTCTCTGCAACAGTCCTTCTGCACTCTAGTCTCCAAAATCTGCTCTCTGTAACCTTCATTCTGCACCCCAGTCTCTAACCTCTGCTCTCTGTAACCGTCCTTCTGCACCCCAGTCTCCAACCTCTGCTCTCCGTAACAGTCCTTCTGCACTTCAGTCTTAAACCTCTGCTCTCTGAAACAGTCCTTCTGCACCCCATTCTCCAACCTCTGATCTCTGCAACAGTCCATTGCACCCCATTCTTTAAATTCTGCTCTCAGCAACAGTCCTTCTAACTCCAGTCTCCAAATTCTGCTCTGTGCAACGATTCTTCTGGAACCCAGGCTCCAACGTGTGCTCTCTGCAACAGTCCTTCTGCACCACAGTTTCCAACCTCTGCTCTCTGTAAGATCTTTCTGCACGTCAGTGTCCAAAATCTGCTGTCTCTAACATTCCTTCTCCACCCCAGTCTGTAACCTCTGCTTTCTTCGAATATCCTGCGGCACCCCAGTCTACAACCTCTGTCCTCTGTAACAGTCCTACTGCTCCCCAGTCTCCAACATCTGCTCTCTGTAACAGTCCTTCTGTACCGAAGTCTCCAACTTCTGCTCTCTGTAACGGTCCTTCTGCAACCTAGTCTTTAACCTCTACTTTTTATATCAGTCTTTCTGAACCCCAGTCTCCAACCTCTGCTCTCTGTATCTATCTTTCTGCACCCCAGTCTCAAACCTGTGCTTTCTGTAACCATCTTTCTGCACCCCAGTCTCAAACCTCGGCTCTCTGCAACAGTCCTTCTGCACCACAGTCTCCAAACTCTGCTCTCTCTATGATTCTTCTGCACTCCATTTCCAAACTCTACACTCTGTAACATTCCTTCTCCAACCCAGTCTTTAACCTCTGCTTTCTGCAAGTGTCCTGCGGCACCCCAGTCTCCAAACTCTGTCCTCTGCAACAGTCCTTCTGCTCCCCAGGCTCTAACATATGCTCTCTGAAACAGTCCTTCTGAAACGCAATCTCCACCCTCTGTTCTCCATAACAGTCCTTCTGCAACCAAGTCTCCAAACTCTGCTTTCTGTATCAGTTCTTCTGAAGCCCAGTCTCAAACCTCTTTTCTCTGTATATATACTTCTACACCTCAGTCTCCAACCTGTTCTCTCTGTAATACTTCTTCTGCACCCCAGTCTCCAACCTCTGCTCTCTGTAAAAGTTTTTCGATACCGCAGTCTTCAAACTCTGGTCTGTGTAACGGTCCTTCTGCACCCCAATTTCCAATGTCTGCTTACAGTAACAGTCCTTCTGCACCTCAGTCTACAAACTCTGCTCTCTGTAACAGTTTTTCTACACCTCAGTCTCCAACCTCTGCTCTCTGTAAGATGTTTCAGCAACCCAGTCTCTAAACTCTCCTCTCTATAACAGTCCTTCTGCACCCCAGTCTCCAACCTCTCCTCTATGTAACAGGCATTCTGCATGCCAGTCTCCAAACTCTGCTCTCTGTAGCAGGCCTTCTGCACCCCAGTCTCCAACCTCTGCTCTCTGCAATGATCCTACTGCACGCCAGTCTCCAACCTCTGATCTCTGCAACACTCCTTCTGCACCTCAGTCTCCAACTTCTTCTCTCTGTAAGATCCTTATGCACCCTTGTCTCCAAGCTCTGCTCCTTGCAACGATCCTTCTGCACCCCAGTCTCCAACTTCTGCTCTATATAAAAGGACTTCTGCACCTCAGTCTCCAACATCTACTCTCTGCAACAGTCCTTCTGCACCCCAATCTCAAAACTCTGCTCTCTGCAACAGTCCTTCTGTACTGCAGTCTCTAACCTCTGCTCTCTGTAACGGTCTTTCTGAACCCCATAATCGAATCTCTGCTTTCTGCATCAGTCCTTTTGCACCCCAGTCTCCAACATCTGCTCTCTCTACGAGTTCTTCTTCACCTCAGTCTCCAAACTCTGCTTTCGGCAACAGTCCTTCTGCTCCCCAGTCTCCAACCGCTGCTCTCTGTAACAGTCCTTCTGCACCTCAGTCTCCAATCTCTGCTTTCTAAAACAGTCCTTCTGCACTCCAGTTACCAACCTATTCTCTGCAACAGTCCTTCTGCACCCCAGTCTCCAACATCTGCTCTTTGCAACAGTCCTTCTACACCCAGGTTTCCAAACTCTGCTCTCTGCAAGGATCGTTCTGGACCCCAGTCTCCATCGTCTGTTTTCTACAACAGTACTTATGCACCACAGTCTCCAAAATCTTCTCTCTGTAAGATTTTTCTGGTCTCCAGTTTCCAAAATCTGCTTTCTCTAACATTCCTTCTCCACTGCAGTCTCCAACCTCTGCTTTCTGCAAGGGTCCTGCGGCACCCCAGACTCAAACGTCTGTCCTCTGTAACTCTCCTGTTCCCCAGTCTCCAACATCTGCTCTCTGTAACACTCCTTATGTACCATAGTCT